>NC_092088.1:12800560-13100560 GCF_045679555.1 Salvelinus alpinus | reverse complement strand
ACCAAAATAGTGTAAAACAATTCTAAATATATTTTAAATTTTAGATTCTTCAAAGTAGCCACCCTTTACCTTGATGAAAGCTTTGCCCACTCTTGGCATTCTCTCAACCAGCTTCACCTGGAATGATTTCCAACAGTCTTGAAGGAGTTCCCACATATGCTGAGCACTTGTTGGCTGCTTTTCCTTCACTCTGCGGTCCAACTCATCCCAAACCATCTCAAATAGGTTAAGGTCGGGTGATTGTGGACGCCAGGTCATCTGATGCAGCAGTCCTTCAGTCTCCTTCATGGTCAAATAGCCCTTACACAGCCTGGAGGTGTGTTTTGGGTCATTGTACTGTTGAAAAACAAATGATAGTCCCAGTAAGCGCAAACCAGATGGGATGACGCTGCAGAGTACTGTGGTAGCCATTCTGGTTAAGTATGCCTTGAATTCTTAATAAATCACTGACAGTGTCATCAGCAAAGCACCCCCATACCACCTCCTCCATGCTTCACAGTGGGAAACACACATGCAGAGATCATCCGTTCGCCTACTCTGCGTCTCACAAAGAAAGACACGGTGGTTGGATCCAACAATCTCAAATTTGGACTCATCAGACCAAAGGGCAGATTTCCACCGGTCTAATGTCCATTGCTCATGTTTCTTGGCCCAAGCAAGTCTCTTTTTATTATTGGTGTACTTTAGCCTCTTAGCGCACGGATCCCATTAACGGGATCAAAATCGACAACATCCGGTGAAGCTGGAGCACGACAAATTCAAATGACAAAATTTTAATATTAAACATTCATGAACATACAAGTGTCCTACATAATTTAAAAGCTTAACTTCTAATGGGCAGGTGGTACGGTAGCGTCCCACCTGGCCAACATCCGGTGAAATTGCAGAGCGTGAAATTCAACCTACAGAATTATAAATATTTAACTTTCATAAAATCACAAGTGTAATACATCAAAATATAGCTTAACTTCTTGTTAATCCAGCCACAGTGTCAGATTTCAAAAAGGCTTTACGGCGAAAGCACACCATGCGATTATCTGAGGACAGCGCCCCACGTACAAAAGCATGAAAAACATATTTCAACCAGGCAGGTGCGCCACGAAAGTCAGAAATAGCGATATAATAAATGCCTTCCTCTGATGATCTTCTTCTGTTGGCACTCCAAAAGGTCCCAGATACATCACAAATGGTCCTTTTGTTCGATAATGTCCTTTATATCCATAAAAACGCAGTTTAGCTGGCGCACTTCAGTCAGTAATCCACCCAGTTTCCCTCCATCAAAATGCATACAAAATGAATCCCAAATGTTACTAATAAACTTTTCCAAACAAGTCAAACAACGTTTATAATCAAACCTTAGGTACCCTAATACGTAAATAAATGATACAATTTAAGATGGAGAATCGTTATTGTCTTTACCGGAGAAAAATACCAAAGAACGCGCTCTCTTCCACGCGCTTGGAAACACTACAGCCAAAATGGGAGCCACCTAGAAAAAAATCTAATTTCTGGCTCATTTTTCGAAAAACCAGCATGAAACTCTTTCTAAAGATGGTTGACATCTAGTGAAAGCCCTAGGAACTGCAATCTGGGAGGACTTCACCTTATAATACAAGTGACAGCCATTGAAAACAGTGGTAGGCTGAATTTATTTTGGGGGGGGGATCACAAACATAATAATTTTAACAGTTTTAGAAACTTTAGAGTGTTCTCTATCCAGATGTACCAATTATATGCATATCCTAGCTTCTGGGCCTGAGTAACAGGCAGTTTACTTTGGGCACGCTTTTCATCCGGACGTGAAAATACTGCCCCCTACCCAAGAGAGGTTAACTTCTTGTTAATCCAACCGCATTGTCAGATTTCAAAAAGGCTTTACGGCGAAAGCATACCATGCGATTATCTGAGGACAGCGCCCCACACCAAAATACTTTTCCAAACCAGCACAGGCGTCACAAAAGTAACAAATAGTGATAAAATAAATCACTTACTTTTGAAGATCTTCTTCTGTTTGCAATCCCAAGGGTCCCCACTACACAACAAATGGTTGATTTGTTCGATAAAGTCCTTCTTTATATCCCCAAAATTTCTGTTTAGTTGGTGCACTTGATTCAGTAATACACTAGTTCAACATGCATACAAACGAATACAAAAAGTTATCAGTAAAGTTCGTCCAAATAAGTCAAACGATGTTTCTAATTAATCTTCAGGTACTCTAATATCTAAATATATTATACAATTTTAGATGGAGAATAGTAGGTTCAATAGGGAAGATAAAAAACGAAAAGCGTAAACCTCATTCACGCGCACAACAAGACTACATTTCCAATGACAGACAGACACCTTGGAAAAACTACTACTCAATAATTTTTCAAAAAACAAGCCTGAAACCCTTTCTAAAGACTGTTGACATCTAGTGGAAGCCATAAGAACTGCGATCTGGTAGGAATTCCATTGATTATCCCATAGACAAGCATTGAAATGGACTGTGACCTCAACAACAAAAAATTTACGGATGAATTTTCCTCGGGTTTTCGCCTGCCATATCAGTTCTGCTATACTCACAGACGTTATTTTAACAGTTTTAGAAACTTCAGAGTGTTTTCTATCAGATGCTACCAATTCTATGCATATCCTAGCTTCTGGGCCTGAGTAACAGGCAGTTTACTTTGGGCATGTTGTTCATCCGAACTTCCGAACACTGGCCCCTAGCCCTAAGAGTATTGGTTTCTTTGCAGCAATTCGAACATGAAGGCCTGATTCACACAGTCTACTCTGAAAAGTTGATGTTGAGATGTGTCTGTTACTTGAACTCTGTGAAGCATTTATTTGGGCTGCAATCTGAGGTGCAGTTAACTCTAATGAACTTATCCTCTGCAGCAGAGGTAACTCTGGGTCTTCCTTTCCTGTGGTGGTCCTCATGAAATCCAGTTTCATCATAGCGCTTGATGGTTTTTGCGACTGCACTTGAAGAAACTTTCAAAGTTCTTGAAATGTTCCAGATTGACTGACCTTCATGTCTTGTTTCTCTTTGCTTATTTGAGCTGTTCTTGTCATAATATGGACTTGGTCTTTTACCAAATAGGGCTATCTTCTGTATACCACCCCTACCTTGTCACAACAAGGTATTGGATCAAACGCATTAAGAAGGAAAGAAATTTCACACATTTCTTTTTTACAAGGCACACCGTTAATTGAAATGCATTCCAGGTGACTACCTCATGAAGCTGGTTGAGAGAATGCCAAGTGTGCAAATATATTTTGATTTGTTTAACACTTTTTTGGTTACTACATGATTCCATATGTGCTATTTCATAGTTTTGATGTCTCCACTATTATTCTACAATGTAGAAAATAGTATGAATAAAGAAATATCCTGGAATGAGTAGGTGTGTCAAAACTTTTGATTGGCACTGTATATATATATTTACACACCACCGTTCAACAGTTTGGGGTCACTTAGAAATGTCCTTGTTTTTGAAAGAAAAGCTCATTTTTGTCCATTAAAATAACATTAAATTGATCAGATATACAGTGTAGACATTGTTAATGTTGTAAATGACTATTGTAGCTGGAACCACAGATTTTTTATGGAATATCTACATAGGCGTAGAGGCCCATTATCAGCCACCATCACTCCTGTGTTCCAATGTAACACTGTGTTAGCTAATCCAAGTTTCTCATTTTGAAATCAGCACAACAGTTTTCAGCTGTGCTAACATAAATGCGAAAGGGTTTTCTAATGATCAGTTAGCCTTTTAAAATGATAAACTTGGATTAGCTAGCACAACGTGCCATTGGAACACATGAGTGATGGTTGCTGATAAGGGCCTCTGTACACCTATGTAGATATTCCATTAAAAAATCTGCTTTTTCCAGCTACAATAGTCATTTACAACATTAACAATGTCTACACTGTATTTCTGATCAATTTGATGTCATTTTAAGACAAGATTTTTTATTTTCTTTCAAAAACAAGGAAAATTCTAAGTGACACCAAACTTTTGAACAGTAGTGTATATATAAAAATAAATATATCACAGTCAGACAATATTTATTTATCATGATTAGAAATTATCAAGAAGTTTGTAAGAATCTTGATGTAATGACATGAAAACTGAATCTGAGTTTTGGGCAACCCCTCCCCCACTTTTGTTTCATGCTGGCTGTTGACCTAGCCAGCCAGTTACTTACTAGCTAACGCCAGACAGATAAAAGCAGAAACCTGTAAGTACACTGAACAAAATTATAAAACGCAACATGCAACAATTTCAAAGATTTGACTGAGTCACAGTTCATATAAGGAAATCAGTCAATTTAACTAAATTCATTAGGCCCTTATCTATGTATTTCACATGACTGGGAATACAGATATGCATCTGTTGGTCACAACATTTACATAAGCAAACCGATCACCCACAAGATGCCATACACACACACTGTCTGCTACGGTACAGTTGAAACCGAGATTCATCCTTGAAGCGCACACTTCTCCAACTTACCAGTGGCCTTCGAAAGTAACCATTTGCCCACTGAGGTTGGTTACAACGCAGATGAGCTTCCCTGAGACAATATCTTACAGTTTGTGCAGAAATGCTTTGGTTGTGCAAACCCAAAGTTTCATCAGCTGTCTGGGTGGCTGGCAGTGGTGGAAAAATAACCCAATTTTCATACTTGAGTAAAAGTAAAGTTAACTTAATAGAGAATTACTCTAGTAAAAATGAAAGTCAACCATTAAAATACTACTTGAGTAAAAGTCTACAAGTATTTGGTTTTAAATATACTTAAGTATGAAAAGTAAATGTAATTGCTAAAATATACTTACGTATCAAAAGTAAAAGTATAAATCATGTCAAATTCCTTATATTAAGCAAACCAGACGCCACCATTCTCTGGAGGCGAAGGTCGAGTCATGCATCCTCTGAAACAAACCGCGCTTCTTAACACCCTTCCTGCTTAACCCGGAAGCCAGCCGCACCAATGTGTCGTAGGAAACACCGTTCACCTGACAGCCAAGGTTAGCCTGTGAGCGCCCGGCCCACCACAAGGAGTCGCTATAGCACGATGAGCCAAGTACAGCCCCTCCGGCCAATTCCCCCCTAACTCAAATGACACTGGGACAATTGTGCGCTGCCCTATGGGACTGTGAAACAGCCCGGGAACGAACCAGGGTCTGTAGACCTCTGCGCCACTCAGGAGCCACCTGCCACTTGTATTTTTTATTTATTTACGGATAGCCAGGGGCACACTCCAACACTCAGACATCATTTACAAACGAAGCATGTGCATTTAGTGAGTCCACCAGATCAGAGGCAGTAGGGATGACCAGGAATAATATCTTAATAAGTGCGTGAATTTGACCATTTTCGTGTCCTGCTAAGCATTCAAAATGTAACGAGAACTTTTGGGTGTCAGGGAAAATGTATGGAGTAAAAAGTGCATTATTTTCATCAGGAATGTAATGAGGTAAAAGTAAAAGTTGTCAAAAATATAAATAGTAAAGATACCCCAAAACACGACTTAAGTAAAAATACTTTAAAGTACTACTTAAGTACATTACACGACTGGTGGCTGGTCTCAGACGATCCAACAGGTGAAGATGCCAAATGTGGAGATCCTGGGCTGGCTTTGTTACACATGGTCTGCGGTTGAGGCCGGTTAGACATACTGCCAAATTCTCTAAAACGACATTGGAGGCGGCTTATGGTAGAGATATTAACATTAAATTATCTGGCAACAGCTCTGGTGGACATTCCTGCAGTCAACATGCCTATTGTCTGCTCCCTCAAAACTTGAGAAATCTGTGGCATTGTGTTGTGTGACAAAACGGCACATTTTAGAGTGGCTTTTTGTTGTCCCCAGCACAAGGTGCACCTGTGTAATGATGACGTTTAATCAGTTTCTTGATATGCCACACCTGTCAGGTAGCTGGATTATATTGACAAATGAGATATGCTCCCTAACAGGGATGTAAACAAACTTGTGCACAAAATTTGAGAGAAATAAGCTTTTTGTGCATATGGACAATGTCTGGGATCTTTTATATCAGCTCATGAAACATGGGACCAAAACGTTACGTTTATATTTTTGTTCAGTGTATGTATGCTTTAGATGAATAGCGGAAACCTCTAATTATATTTGCTGACATGCTGCAGTCAAATGTTGGCACCAGGATACTAGCTACCTACAGTAGCAATGTAAATCATGCCACTCTGAACACACCTTTGTAACGTGATTTAACCATAAATAAGATGTGAAGTAGTACGGCTACAGGATTTTTATACACGAGGGAAGATCCTCTGGACTAATCTAAAACACACTGGTTCTTTACATCAGGGAGTGGAAAAACCAGTCAGATATCAGACAGAAATATTTTATTTTATTCACAATTCCTGAGGCAACGTAATAGGAGATGTTCTCGGATAGAAACGTCTATGACTTTGCGTTCAATACTTTGTCAACAAACGTTACAGCTCGTTATCATAGATCCACTTCATCACAGACAAGCATTCTGTAAATATAATGGTTTCTGTCTCGACAACCAAAAGCAACAGATATCTAGGGAGGTGTGCCATGGGAGAAGAGGAACGGGTGCCAGTGGCTACAGGCACACTTGCCATTAACATACTTACGATTCATTCTCATCATCGATTTGGCCTAGGCCACAGTCGCCGCACCCGTCCTCCCAAGGCACGCCAACCTGCACATAATAAGGTGATCCCCTGAATGAGCGACAACAAAGTTTTAATACCAAAAGCCAACCCCTTAATTGGCAAATTACAGACACCTGGTACTGAGAGAGCCTGCGTTCAACACTAACAGTTTCACCCTGTTACACCTTCTGCGACGCTGGTCACAAGGCTGTACTTATTTAAATTAGGTAAGAGAATAAGATGTTACCATTGGTGTATTAATATTAGAGATGTTGTGATGTCACACAAACCCCTTAACATCCAGCCTCCTGAATATAAGTGTTTGACATGGAGGAGGGGACCAGTAACTTTATGATCAAACTGTATCAATGTAGAATCAACAGTTATTTTTCATACTTTGGTAATTTTGGTTACTTGGATTTCACATGTAAAGGTCTTTGAGATCTGAGGGGGAAGGAAGATTTCTGAATGTTGGGATAAAAAAAAGGAGGGAGATTGCATGTACACACGTGTGTGTGTGTGTGTGTGGGTGTGTGTGTGTGTGTGTGTGTGTGTGTGTGTGTGTGTGTGTGTGTGTGTGTGTGTGTGTGTGTGTGTGTGTGTGTGTGTGTGTGTGTGTGTGTGTGTGTGTGTGTGTGTGTGTGTGTGTGTGTGTGATCCACCCAGCTTCAGGGCATATAGCTCCATAGCTCCATTGATCCATCTCTTTTTATTTAATTATCTCCCAATCAATCCAGGATGCCTCTTGATACAGCTGAGCTAACCCTCCTGATGTGGAGAGAAATACCACTACTACTTCTCTGTCTGTGTGTTTCATCTCCACACTTTTACAGATCTGTAATCAAAAGACAGTGATGGGGGAGAAAGAGACAGCGAGAGAGAGAGAGTATGAGATACACAGAGAGAGAGACAGAGAGAGAGAGACAGAGACAGGGAGCAAACGAGAAGGATTGGAGAATGAGAGAGAGAGAGGCAGAGAGAGGAAGAGAGGCAGAGAGACAGAGGCAGAGAGACAGAGAGAGGCAGAGAGACAGAGAGAGGCAGAGAGAGGCAGAGAGGCAGAGAGAGAGAGAGAAGGATTGGAAAATGAGAGAGAGAGGCAGAGAGTGAGAGAGAAAGATTGGAAAATGAGAGAGAGAGGCAGAGATACAGAAAGAGAGACAGGGAGCAAAAGGGAAGGATTGGAGAATGAGAGAGAGAGGCAGTGAGAGGAATAGAGACAGAGAGACTCAGAGAGAGAGAGAGAGAGAGAGAGAGAGAAGCAGAGAGAGAGGCAGAGAGCAAAAGAGAAGGATTGGGGAATGGATTGGGCCATAGATAAATACTATGTTTCACTATTTTTTTACACCCCACCTCCACCCCACACATAGAGGCAGAGGCAGTATATATCAGAGGGCCTGGATTGAGCCATAGATACAGTTGAAGTCGGAAGATTACATACACTTAGGTTGGAGTCATTAAAACTCGGTTTTTCAACCACTCCACAAATTTCTGGTTAACAAACTGTAGTTTTGTGCATGACACAAGTAATTTTTCCAACAATTGTTTACAGACAGATTATTTCACTTATAATTCACTGTATCACAATTCCAGTTGGTCAGAAGTTTACATACACTAAGTTGACTGTGCCTTTAAACAGCTTGGAAAATGCCAGAAAATGAGGTCATGGCTTTAGAAGCCTCTGATTGGCTAATTGACGTAATTTGAGTCAATTGGAGGTGTACCTGTGGATGTATTTCAAAGCCTACCTTCAAGGTGCCTCTTTGCTTGACATCATGGGAAAATCAAAAGAAATCAGCCAAGAACGCAGAAAATAAATTGTAGACGTCCACAAGTCTGGTTCATCCTTGGGAGCAATTTCCAAATGCCTGAAGGTACGACGTTCATCTGTACAAACAACAGTACGCAAGTATAGACACCATGGGACCACGCAGCCGTCATACCACTCAGGAAGGAGACGCATTCTGTCTCCTAGAGATGAACGTACTTTGGTGCGAAAAGTGCAAATCAATTCCAGAACAACAGCAAAGGACCTTGTGAAGATGCTGGAGGAAACAGGTACAAAAGTATCTATATCCACAGTAAAACGAGTCCTATATCGACATAACCTGAAACGGCGCTCAGCAAGGAAGAAGCCAGACTCCGGTTTGCAACTGCACATGAGGACAAAGATCGTACTTTTTGGAGAAATGTCCTCTGGTCTGATGAAACAAAAATCAAACTGTTTGGCCATAATGACCATCGTCATGTTTGGAGGAAAAAGGGGGATGCTTGCAAGCCGAAGAACACCATCCCAACCATGAAGCACGGGGATGGCAGCATCATGTTGTGGGGGTGCTTTGCTGCAGGAGGGACTGGTTCACTTCACAAACTAGATGGCATCATGGGGTAGGAAAAATTATGTGGATATATTGAAGCAACATCTCAAGACATCAGCCAGGAAGTTGAAGCTTGGTCGCAAATGGGTCTTCCAAATGGGCAATGACCCCAAGCATACTTCCAAAGTTGTGGCAAAATGGCTTAAGGTCAACAAAGTCAAGGTATTGGAGTGGTCATCGCAAAGCCCTGACCTCAATCACATAGAAAATGTGTGGGCAGAACTGAAAAAGCATGTGCGAGCAAGGAGGCCTACAAACCTGACTCAGTTACACCAGCTCTGTCAGGAGGAATGGGCCAAAATTCACCCAACTTATTGTGGGAAGCTTGTGGAAGGCTACCCGACACGTTTGACCCAAGTTAAACAATTTAAAGGCAATGCTACCAAATACTAATTGAGTGTATGTAAACTTCTGACCCACTGGGAATGTGATGAAAGAAATAAAAGCTGAAATAAATCATTCTCTCTACTATTATTCTGACATTTCACATTCTTAAAATAAAGTGGTGATCCTAACTGACCTAAGACAGGGAATGTTTACTAGGATTAAATGTCAGGAATTGTGAAACACTGAGTATAAATGTATTTGGCTGAGGTGTATGTAAACCTCCGACTTCAACTGTAAATACCATGTTTCACTCCTGTTTTACCCCCCCACCCACTCCCAGAGGCAGAGGCAGAGGCAGTATATACTGTATCAGAGGACTGCAGCGCTATCTGGCCATGGTGCATTATTGGGAGTAAAAACAATGCCATGTAGGGAGCCCCACACACACACACACACACACACACTCCTAATGGGGTCCCCCCCCCCCCACACACACACACACACACACACACTCCTAATGGGGTCCCCACACACACACACACACACACACACACACACACACACACACACTCCTAATGGTCCCCCCCCCCCCACACACACACACACACACACACACACTCCTAATGGGGTCCCCCCCCCCCACACACACACACACACACACACTCCTAATGGGGTCCCCACACACACACACACTCCTAATGGTCCCCCCCCCCCCCCCCCCCCCACACACACACACACACACACTCCTAATGGGGTCCCCCCCCCCACACACACACACACACACACACACTCCTAATGGGGTCCCCCCCCCCCCACACACACACACACACACACACACACTCCTAATGGGGTCCCCCCCCCCCCCACACACACACACACACACACACTCCTAATGGGGTCCCCACACACACACACACACACTCCTAATGGTCCCCCCCCCCCCCCACACACACACACACACACACACACACACACACTCCTAATGGGGTCCCCCCCCCCCCCACACACACACACACACACACACTCCTAATGGGGTCCCCACACACACACACACTCCTAATGGTCCCCCCCCCCCCCCCCCCACACACACACACACACACACACACACACTCCTAATGGGGTCCCCCCCCACACACACACACACGCACACACTCCTAATGGGGTCCCCCCCACACACACACACACACACACACAACAGCTATCACCTCTATAACCGTATAGAAATAAACAGAGATAAAATGTCTCACCTCAGACACACAGTGTTTTCTCATCTCAGCAATAAAGTCCTGTTATACAGTATGGTGTGGTTTTAACACACCTCAGTGAGATGAGATGGTGGTTGTCTGAAAGAGATAAAAATGAACACAAGGCCACCCTAGAGACGCACTGGGGTACTTAAAGGAAGGAGCGTAGGACTGAACTGCAGGCCATATAACCTCTCTCTCTCTGTCTCTCGCTCTGTCTCAATTCAATTCTCTCTCTCAATTCAATTTCAATTCAAGGGCTTTATTGGCATGGGAAACATATGTTAACATTGCTAAAGCAAGTGAAGTAGATAAACAAAAGTGATATAAACAATACAAATGAACAGTAAACATTACACTCACAAAAGTTCCAAAATAATAAAGACATTTCAAATGTCATATTATGTCTATGTACAGTGTTGTAATGACGTGCAAATAGTTAAAGTACAAAAGGGAAAATAAATAAACGTAAATATGGGTTTTATTTACAATGGTGTTTATTCTTCACTGGTTGCCCTTTTCTTGTGGCAACAGTTCACAAATCTTGCTGCTGTGATGGCACACTGTGGTATTTCACCCAATATGGGAGTATCTCTCTGTCTGTCTGTCTCTCTCTCTCTCTCACTCTCACTCTCACTCTCTCACTCCACCCATCTATCCACTCCAAGGTTCCACACCATTCAGACAGCCCAATCCAACGTTACAGACTGTGCTAGTAGCAGCCAGCAGTATCAACAATCCATAGTAGTACTAGCTGTATAGCTCCAGGCTGTTTTCTTTAGGAAACGTACATTTAAAGGCATTACATTGAAGCACTACTGAGCCCTTAATGCCAACCTTTTTGTAAACATCAGTGGTGCATAAGACGCAGATTCTCCGAATGATGGGGGACGCACCAAGCGAAACACAGCTGTAATTAGTCCTAAACCCTGCTAAGCTGGATGCAGAGAGAGGGCGAGGAACAGGGTCAGCAGTGGGAAAATACAAATCCAGTCTAATACCTGAAGACATTGATGATGCTAATATCTACAGTGTCACTGGAAAATTTCCTGGCAGGGAATAGTTTGTAAGTACTGCACATGTAATGAGTGTGCGCGTGCACCTGCGTCCATATATATTTACACATGTCTATTTAAAATCTCTACAATTCAATGTGTCAATTCCGCTGCATCCTAGTGCATCCCAGTGCATGACAGTCCATCCCAGTGCATCCCAGTGCATGACAGTCCATCCCAGTTCTTCCCAGTGCATGCATGATGATGATAACTTACTTAGTTAGCTTATTTTTCCATAAATCCAAATGAGGGGAGGAAAGTGCTTTGTGTCTCCACGCCACCCCCATTATGCATAGGGCTCTGTGAGAGGATAGGACAGGGGATTCCTGGGAGTTCCTATGAATATTAACGAGCTGCTGGGAGGGAGGGAGGGAGGGAGCAGAGGAACAGAAAGAACACAGGCCAGATGTGCTGATCCATCCACGGCACCAGCAGGGTGGAGCGCTCTCATCTGACAGATATCTCAGCCAGGGATTCACACTCCTCTCTTCTCTCCACTTCCTAGATCCTCTCTTCTGTCATTCCCCCTTCCATATTCTCCCTCCTTTCTTCTACAGTACACTACAGTAACTTCCTGATGCTAGTTAACTTGGCCACTACAGTAACCTCCTGATACTTAGTTAGCTTGGCCACTACAGTAACTTCCTGATGCTAGTTAGCTTGGCCACTACAGTTACCTCCTGATGCTTAGTTAGCTTGGCCAGTATGGTAACTTCCTGATGCTAGTTATCTTGGCCACTACAGTAACTTCCTGATGCTAGTTAGCTTGGCCACTACAGTTACCTCCTGATGCTAGTTAGCTTGGCCACTACAGTAATTTCCTGATGCTAGTTAGCTTGGCCACTACAGTAACCTCCTGATGCTAGTTAGCTTGGCCACTACAGTAACCTCCTGATGCTAGTTAGCTTGACCACTACAGTAACTTCCTGATGCTAGTTAGCTTGGCCACTACAGTTACCTCCTGATGCTAGTTAGCTTGGACACTGCAGTAACTTCCTGATTAACTTGTTATATTCCATACACTATACTGTTCTGGAAGTGGTCAAGACTAACCTCAGAACCTGGTGAGCGAGGCTGCAGCGTTTCAAGGAGGAAGGAGGAGGTGGTGGAGACTTGTCACCTCAGCCTAATGGGCTTTTATGCCCACGAACAGGTCCTTGTGACTTAAGAAAGCTTTAGGTCTCAAGAGGATATTATGGAGGGTCAGTCTGGACTCATCATAGTTAAGTTACTGTGTTAAAACAGAAATTCAATCTGAAATAATGTCACTTGAGCTTTTGAGTACGTCAGACAATCGTGCATCGATGTCAACGGATGGCTATTGCAACAGTGTGCTATGTTCTGTAATGTTAGTACTTGACGTCTCCCCCTCTCATATGCCCCTACCTCTCCAACTCTTCCTCCTCTCTCCCTACGTCTCCCCCTCTCATATGCCCCTACCTCTCCAACTCTTCCTCCTCTCTCCCTACGTCTCCCCCTCTCATATGCCCCTACCTCTCCAACTCTTCCTCCTCTCTCCCTACGTCTCCCCCTCTCATATGCCCCTACCTCTCCAACTCTTCCTCCTCTCTCCCTACGTCTCCCCCTCTCATATGCCCCTACCTCTCCAACTCTTCCTCCTCTCTCCCTACGTCTCCCCCTCTCATATGCCCCTACCTCTCCAACTCTTCCTCCTCTCTCCCTACGTCTCCCCCTCTCATATGCCCCTACCTCTCCAACTCTTCCTCCTCTCTCCCTACGTCTCCCCCTCTCATATGCCCCTACCTCTCCAACTCTTCCTCCTCTCTCCCTACGTCTCCCCCTCTCATATGCCCCTACCTCTCCAACTCTTCCTCCTCTCTCCCTACGTCTACCCCTCTCATATGCCCCTACCTCTCCAACTCTTCCTCCTCTCTCCCTACGTCTCCCCCTCTCATATGCCCCTACCTCTCCAACACTTCCTCCTCTCTCCCTACGTCTACCCCTCTCATATGCCCCTACCTGTCCAACTCTTCCTCCTCTCTCCCTACGTCTCCCCCTCTCATATGCCCCTACCTCTCCAACTCTTCCTCCTCTCTCCCTACGTCTCCCCCTCTCATATGCCCCTACCTCTCCAACTCTTCCTCCTCTCTCCCTACGTCTCCCCCTCTCATATGCCCCTACCTCTCCAACTCTTCCTCCTCTCTCCCTACGTCTCCCCCTCTCATATGCCCCTACCTCTCCAACTCTTCCTCCTCTCTCCCTACGTCTCCCCCTCTCATATGCCCCTACCTCTCCAACTCTTCCTCCTCTCTCCCTACGTCTCCCCCTCTCATATGCCCCTACCTCTCCAACTCTTCCTCCTCTCTCCCTACGTCTCCCCCTCTCATATGCCCCTACCTCTCCAACTCTTCCTCCTCTCTCCCTACGTCTCCCCTCTCATATGCCCCTACCTCTCCAACTCTTCCTCCTCTCTCCCTACGTCTCCCCCTCTCATATGCCCCTACCTCTCCAACTCTTCCTCCTCTCTCCCTACGTCTCCCCCTCTCATATGCCCCTACCTCTCCAACTCTTCCTCCTCTCTCCCTACGTCTCCCCCTCTCATATGCCCCTACCTCTCCAACTCTTCCTCCTCTCTCCCTACGTCTCCCCCTCTCATATGCCCCTACCTCTCCAACTCTTCCTCCTCTCTCCCTACGTCTCCCCCTCTCATATGCCCCTACCTCTCCAACTCTTCCTCCTCTCGCCCTACGTCTCCCCCTCTCATGCCATTGTACCAGTGGTGACAGGATATCTTGACACTGAGAAGAGACAAGGCACTATTTCAAAAAAGCATCTACCACTCAATGTTAAAGTTGTACATTCTATTCACCCCTGGGTCTTGCAAAATCATCACTAAAAGTTGTGCTGGATAACATTATCTAATGACCATCTCTTGTTTAATTGAGAAACAGACCAAACATTGAGCAACTTCCTACTTTTAAGAACCGTTTCAATCTTAAAGGTTCCTTGTTGGTCCTTTTGAGGAAACATACAGGATTTTTTATTTTGGTTATCCATATTATATTGTTAAAATTCCATAGGTGTTATTGTGTTAATTGACGATTTGAATTTGGTGTGCTACACTGTAAAAACCGTAGCTTGTTTTTACAGTAACTAAGTGGCAGCCAGTAACCTGTAAATGACTGTAAAAAAGTACATTTTGTTACATTACTGTAAAGAAATCAGAATTCAGGACTGTTGCTGCCAGTAGTGGTGCATGGGTAAAATCACTGGGGAAGCCAAGCCAGAGAGAAAATGCCATATTACATCCTATGTGTTGTGATAATTTAGTTTTTTGCTCTATAACCTGTTAGTTCACATGCCTTGCTACCGTCATATACTGTATATGCCTAAGGCTGAGACAATAAGAAGACACAGTGGCAGAATAAATTCAAACCACATCTTTGTTTCATCACAAAACCTAAACAACTATTGGTTTGAAACCACGGCGCATTACCGCAAGTCATAAAGAAAACAGGAGCTGCCTCCACTATTCCAGCACCATTTCAACATCAGATGCTTTAACCGGTGAGATACAGTCAGCCTCTTGAGAATTGAAGGAAAATTATGAAAGACAGAGAGACGAAAGATACATTATTTGATACGTTTTTCTTCCCCCCCTTGGTAAATTAGTTTGGGAAGCCTGGCTTCCCTTGGCATCCATGAATACACACCACTGGTTGCTGCCACCATGGGACGTCGGTCAGAATGCAATAAGGAGATGGTACAGTTATGCTATATATTTCACACACCGCAAGCAGGCGGGGGTTAGAAAGGGTGGATTAGGAGTTGTGGCGTGTTGAGGCAAACGGGCGGGGGTTAGAAAGGATGGGTTGGGAGTTGTGGCTTGTAAAGCCTTAGAGAATGATGTGCTTTAGGATGTGGTGGTCCAGAAGGGAGATACAAAAGGGAAACATTAGGAACACATCAACATAAAGGTGTAGACATGACAAAGTAGTGACAGGTGACTATTACAGGGAATGGGCTTCACATACAAACTGAGGAGGACTAAACATAACAAAGGGGCATTATCAAACTGAGGAGGACCCAACATAACAAAGGGGAATTATCAAACTGAGGAGGACCCAACATAACAAAGGGGAATTATCAAACTGAGGAGGACCCAACATAACAAAGGGGAATTATCAAACTGAGGAGGACCCAACATAACAAAGGGGAATTATCAAACTGAGGAGGACCCAACATAACAAAGGGGAATTATCAAACTGAGGAGGACCCAACATAACAAAGGGGAATTATCAAACTGAGGAGGACCCAACATAACAAAGGGGAATTATCAAACTGAGGAGGACCCAACATAACAAAGGGGAATTATCAAACTGAGGAGGACCCAACATAACAAAGGGGAATTATCAAACTGAGGAGGACCCAACATAACAAAGGGGAATTATCAAACTGAGGAGGACCCAACATAACAAAGGGGAATTATCAAACTGAGGAGGACCCAACATAACAAAGGGGAATTATCAAACTGAGGAGGACCCAACATAACAAAGGGGAATTATCAAACCGAGGAGGACTAAACATAGAAAAGGGGCATTATCAAACTGAGGATGTATACAAAGAGATATAACATGGGGTAATTGGAAGTAATTTAAGTCCTGTAGGGGTGTCATGACCCTTCACAACACTCACATATACTGACACTGATACATACACATACACACCCCGCACCCCGCACAACACACACATACACTCTCCTGCATTGACTCACACACATTTCCACTGGCACCCCAACACACACACACACACTACAAACACCCACACACACATAACACACGCACACATGCATACTGACGCCACACACACACACTCTCACTCACTCTCTCACTCACTCACTCACTCACTCACTCACTCACTCACTCACTCACTCACTCACTCACTCACTCACTCACTCACTCACTCACTCACTCACACACACGTACACTGCTGCTACAGTCTATTATCTATCCTGTTGCCTAGTCACGTTAACCCTACCTATATGTGCATAGCTTCCTCAATTACCTCGTAACGCTGCCCATCGACTTGGTACTGTTAATCCCTGTATATAGACATGCCTTTTTATTAGTTATTCTTATTCACTGCATTTATTCCTTGTGTCACCATTTGTATTATAATTAAAATGTCTGGATCTTTAACTCTGCATTGTTGGAAAAGGACCCGTAAGTAAGCATTTCACTGTTAGTCGACACCTGTTGTTTATGAAGCATGTGACAAATAACATTTGATTTGATTCATGATTTATTTCATAGTCTTTTTTACTCATCTTCATCAAGGGATCCAATTATTTTGGACTCTACTGGATAGGGGGCTCCCGAGTGGCACAGTGGTCTAAGGCACCGCATCTCAGTGCTAGAAGCGTCACTACAGACCCTGGTTTGATTCCAGACTGTATCACAACCGGCCGTGATTGGGAATCCCATAGGGTGGTGACAATTGACCCACCGTCTTACGGTTTACGGTTTGGCCGGGGTATGCTATTATTATAAAAAATACAAGATATGAATCTAAGAATAGGTTTAAGATTGAGTTGGCTTTTTCAAATGAAAACTACACTTTTATTTATTTAAAAATTTTATTTCACCTTTATTAAACCAGGTAGGTCAGTTGAGGATGTTCAAGTAGAAATACTGGTGTGCAGAAGAGCTGAAAAAAACAAAAAACAAATATGGGGACGAGGTACAGTAGGTAGTTGGTTGGATGGGCTATTTACAGATGGGCTGTGTACAGCTGTAGCGATCGGTAAGCTGCTCTGACAGCCGATGCTTGAAGTTAGTGAGGGAGATATGAGTCTCCAACTTCAGTGATTTTTGCAATTCGTTCCAGTCATTGGCAGCAGGGAACTGGAAGGAAAGGCAGCCAAAGGAGGTGTTGGCTTTGGGGATGACCAGTGAAATATACCGTGCTACAGGTGGGTGTTGCTATGGTGACCAGTGAGCTGAGATAACGTGGAGCTTTACCTAGCAAAGACTTATGGATGACCTGGAGCCAGTGGGTTTGGCAAACGAATATGTAGCGAGGACCAGCCAACGAGAGCATACAGGTCGCAATGGTGGGTAGTATATGGGGCTTTGGTGACAAAACGGATGGCACTGTGATAGACTGCATCCAATTTGCTGAGTAGAGTGTTGGAGGCTATTTTGTAAATGACATCGCCAAAGTCAAGGATCGGCAGGATAGTAGTCAGTGAAGGAGGCTTTGTTGCGAAATAGGAAGCCGATTCTAAATTTAATTTTGGATTGGAGATGCTTAATATGAGTCTTGAAGGAGAGTTTACAGTCTAGCCAGACACCTATGTATTTATAGTTGTCCACATATTCTAAGTCAGAACCGTCCAGAGTAGTGATGCTAGGTGGGCGGGCGGGTACGGGCAGCGATCGGTTGAAGACCGTGCATTTAGTTTTACTAGCGTTTAAGAGCAGTTGGAGGCCACGGAAGGAGTGTTGTATGGCATTGAAGCTCATTTGGAGGTTTGTTAACACAGTGTCCAAAGAAGGGCCAGATGTATACAGAATGGTGTCGTCTGAATAGAGAATGGTGTCGTCTGCGCAGATTTACTAGTTAAAGGGATATGAGTCTGTAGAACACTTTAAATCTGTCAGATGGACAGTATGTACTAATAGCAAAACTCTTTTCCATCTTCATGAATATCAATGAATGTGATAAAATAAAATAAAATCTAAGTTTATTTGTCACGTACGCCGAATACAACAGGTGTAGGCCTTACAGTGAAATGCTTACTTACAGGCTCTAACCAATAGTGCAAAAAAGGTGTTAGGTGAACAATAGGTAAGTAAAGAAATAAAACAAAAGTAAAAAGACAGGCTATATACAGTAGCGACGCTATAAAAGTAGCGAGGCTACATACAGACACCGGTTAGTCAGGCTGATTGAGGTAGTATGTACATGTAGATATGGTTAAAATGACTATGCATATATGATGAACAGAGAGTAGCAGTAGCGTAAAAGAGGGGTTGGCAGGTGGTAGATGGCAGGACACAATGCAGATAGCCCTGTTAGCCAATGTGCGGGAGCAGTGGTTGGTCGGCCCAATTGAGGTAGTATGTACATGAACGTATAGTTAAAGTGACTATGCATATATGATAAACAGAGAGTAGCAGCAGTGTAAAAAGAGGGGTTGGGAGGGGGCACACAATGCAAATAGTCCGGGTAGCCATTTGATTACCTGTTCAGGAGTCTTATGGCTTGGGGGTAAAAACTGTTGAGAAGCCTTTTTGTCCTAGACTTGGCACTCCAGTACCGCTTGCCATGCAGTAGTAGAGAGAACAGTCCATGACTGGGGTGGCTGGGGTCTTTGACAATTTTTAGGGCCTTCCTCTGACACCGCCTGGTGTAAAGGTCCTGGATGGCAGGCAGCTTAGCCCCAGTGATGTATTGGGCCGTACGCACTACCCTCTGTGGTGCCTTGCGGTCAGAGGCCGAGTAATTGCCGTACCAGGCAGTGATGCAACCAGTCAGGATGCTCTCGATGTTGCAGCTGTAGAACACTTTGAGGATCTCAGGACCCATGCCAAATATTTTTAGTTTCCTGAGGGGGAATAGGCTTTATCGTGCCCTCTTCACGACTGTCTTGGTGTGTTTGGACCATTCTTGTTTGTTGGTGATGTGGACACCGAGGTACTTGAAGCACTCAACCTGCTCCACTACAGACCCGTCGATGAGAATGGGGGCGTGCTCAGTCCTCCTTTTCCTGTAGTCCACAATCATCTCCTTAGTCTTGGCTACGTTGAGGGATAGGTTGTTATTCTGGCACCACACAGCCAGGTCTCTGACCTCCTCCCTATAGGCTGTCTCGTCGTTGTCTGTGATCAGGCCTACCACTGTTGTGTCGTCTGCAAACTTAATGATGGTGTTGGAGTTGTGCCTGACCATGCAGTCGTGGGTGAACAGGGAGTACAGGAGGGGACTGAGCACGCACCCCTGTGGAGCTCCAATGTTGAGGATCAGCTGGAAGATGTGCTGCTACCTACCCTCACCACCTGGGGGCGGCCCGTCAGGAAGTCCAGGATCCAGTTGCAGAGGGAGGTGTTTAGTCCCAGGATCCGTAGCTTAGTGATGAGATTTGAGGGCACTATGGTGTTGAACGCTGAGCTGTAGTCAATGAATAGCATTCTCACATAAGTGTTCCTTTTTTTCCAGGTGGGAAAGGGCAGTGTGGAGTGCAGTAGAGATTGCATCATCTGTGGATCTGTTGGTGCGGTATGCAAATTTGAGTGGGTGTAGGGTTTCTGGGATAATGGTGTTGATGTGAGCCATTACCAACCTTTCAAAGCACTTCATGGCTACGGACATCAGTGCTACGGGTCTGTAGTCATTTAGGCAGGTTGCCTTTGTGTTCCTGGGCACAGGGACTATGGTGGTCTGCTTGAAACATGTTGGTATTACAGACTCAATCAGGGACATGTTGAAAATGTCAGTGAAGACAGTTGGTCAGCACATGCCCGGAGCACACATCCTGGTAATCCGTCTAGCCCCGCAGCCTTGTGTATGTTGACCTGTTTAAAAGGTCTTACTCACGTCGGCTACGGAGAGCGTGATCACACAGTCGTCCGGAACAGCTGATGCTCTCATGCATGCCTCAGTGTTGCTTGCCTCGAAGTGAGCATAGAAGTGATTTAGCTCGTCTGGTAGGCTCGTGTCACTGGGCAGCTCGCAGTGGTGCTTCCCTTTGTAGTCTGTAATAGTTTGCAAGCCCTGCCGCATAAGAAGAGCGTCGGAGCCGGTGTAGTATGATTCAATCTTAGCCCTGTATTGACGCTTTGCCTGTTTGATGGTTCGTCGCAGGGCATAGCAGGATTTCTTGTAAACTTCCGGGTTAGAGTCCCGCACCTTGAAAGCGGCAGCTCTAACCTTTAGCTCAGTGTGAATGTTGCCTGTAATCCATGGCTTCTGGTTGGGGTATGTACAGTACGTACAGTCACTGTGGGGACAACGTCCTCAATGCACTTATTGATAAAGCCAGTGACTGATGTGGTGTACTCCTCAATGCCATCGGAAGAATCCCGGAACATGTTCCAGTCTGTGATAGCAAAACAGTCCTGTAGTTTAGCATCTGCTTCATCTGACCACTTTTTTATAGACCAAGTCACTGGTGCTTCCTGCTTTAATTTTTGGTTGTAAGCAGGAATCAGGAGGATAGAGTTGTGGTCGGATTTACCAAATGGAGGGTGAGGGAGAGCTTTGTATGCGTCTCTGTGTGTGGAGTACAGGTGATCTAGAATTTTTTTTCTTTCTGGTTGCTCATTTAACATGTTGATAGAAATTTGGTAGAACTGATTTAAGTTTCCCTGCATTAAAGTCTCCGGCCACTAGGAGCGCCGCCTCTGGGTGAGTGGTTTCCAGTTTGCTTATTTCCTTATACAGCTGACTGAGTGCGGTTTTGGTGCCAGCATCTGTCTGTGGTGGTAAATAAACAGCCACGAAAAGTATAGCTGAAAACTCTCTAGGCAAGTAGTGTGGCCTGCAGTTTATCACAATATACTCTACTCAGGCGAGCAAAATCTAGAGACTTCCTTAAGTTTCGTGCACCAGCTGTTACAAATATGCACAGACCGCCCCCCCTCATCTTACCGGAGTGTGCTGTTCTATCTTTCCTGGTGCAGCGTATATCCCTCTAGCTGAATATCCATGCCGTCATTCAGCCACGATTCCGTGAAACATATGATATTACAGTTGTTGATGTCCCGTTGGTAGTATTTTTGTGATCGTACCTCGTCTAATTTATTGTCCAATGATTGCACGTTGGCGAGTAGTATTGACGGTAACGGCAGCTTTCCCAGTCGCCTTCGCCGTGTCCTGACCTGGCATCCGGCTCTTTGTCCTCTGTACCTGCGTCGCTTCCAAATAACGGGGATGTCGGTCCTGTGGGGTGTTTGGAGAAGGTCTTGTGTGTCGTCTTTGTTGTAGAAATAATCTTTGTCTAATCCGAGGTGAGTGATCGCGGTCCTGATATCCAGAAGCTCTTTTTTGCCATAAGATATGGTTGCAGAAACATTATGTACAAAATAAGTTACAAATAACGCGAAAGAAAACACATAACAGCACAATTGGTTGGGCGCCCGTAAAACTGCTGCCATTTCTTCCGGCGTCATTTTAAAGATGTGTAGAGATGGTGTAATAATGGAGCTGTGAGTCGGGAAGCAGGTGAGACGTTTAACAAAACAACAAAACCAGGAACGAGACAATTCCATGTGGCTACACAAGAATACATTTAATTAATAAATAAATGAACAAAACAAGAAACACGAACAGCGCACCGACATGAAACAGAAACAGAAACAATGACACCTGGGGAAGGAACCAAAGGGAGTGACATAAATAGGGCAGGTAATCAAGGAGGTGATGGAGTCCAGGTGATTGTCAATAAGTGCTGGTGCGTGTGACAATGGTGACAGGCGTGCGTAATAATCAGCAGTCTGGTGACCTAGGGCCCAGAGAGGGACTATACGTGACAATTGGTAACAGTTTATTTGGATAGTCCATCTGTAAATGCTCTACAGACTATCTACAGTACACACACAAACAAACGACGGTTCCTCAAGGGTTCTTTGGGAGGGGTGATCGTTCTAAGTGGAACCATAATGACTCAAAGAAACCTTTGAGCTCTTCAATGGTTCTTTGCATTTCACAAAAGGGTTCTTTGCTCTTTTAGTGATAACTAAAATGTAGGGGAGGTGTCTCATTAAAATATTTAACTCTTTTTGTGCAGCTGTGAGTGAGAGTCTCATTCCAGCTTATCTAGTGTGTTGTAATATGCCTTTACAAATACTATGACTTTGGCCAGTGACGGTGGCTTGTGAAAGACTTAAGTGTGTCAATTGAGAACGGTTGACTAAATCAGTCAGTGGTTCTCATTTCCCTCCTCAGGGACCCCCAGCTGTTCCAGAGGTAGCTCACTTAATTTAACTTGTCAATTAATACAATAATAACCCCTATGGAACTTTAATGATATAATCTGGCTGACCAGAATAAAACACCCTGAATGGTTCTTCAGAAGGACCTACGAACAACCTTTCAGATTGAGAATGGTTCTATAAAGAACCCTTCTCCATAAAAGTTTTATAAAGAACCAGAAGAAAGTGTTCTACATAGCCCAAAAAAGGTTTATGACTACAGCAGAACCCTTTTTTGGTGCTATATAGAAACAAATTGTATGGTTCTTTATAGAACCTTAGGAAATGCTCTACAGATGCTCTACCCTTATTCTATAGCACCATACAGGTTCCATTTAGAACCTCATGACCATTGCTATTTTTAGAACATTCAAAAAAAGAGTTCTACATAGCACCAAAAAGGGTTCCAATATGGTTACAAGCAGAGAACCCCTATCTGGTATTATTTAGAACCATTATTTGTGTGTGCAGACTATCAGCAACATTTCAATGAACTGTCTACTAACCATAACCCTAGCCCTAGCTCTAACTCAAGGGATTCCCGAGTGGCTCAGCGGTCTAAGGCACTGCATCTCAGTGCTAGAGGTGTCACTACAGACTCTGGTTTGATTCCAGGCTGAATCAAAACTGGCTGTGATTGGGAGTCCCATAGGGCGGTGCACAATTGGCCCAGCATCGTCTGGGTTTTGCTGGGGTAGGACGTCATTGTAAATAAGAATTTGTTCTTAACTGACTTGCCTAGTTAAATAAATTTAAAAAACCTAACCTTAACTGTTATCTGAACCCTAAACTTAACTCTAACCCTTATTCTAACCGTGACCTTAGCAAGCAGTTGCTTATCAACATATAGTGTCACCATCTGTAAAGCATTTATGGACTATCCAAATACAGTGTGACCTGATTCTCTATGCAAACCCATGAAAAATGGGAGACATCAAACATTTAATTTGAATGAAAATTAGATGGAGTTTAATACAGAACGAAGAGGATGGTTGTCGTATGAGGCAGACATTGTTTCCAGATTGAAAAAAGTCGACGTAATATGCAAGTCTTTAAAGTGGAGTAGAACATTTTCATTGACCTTGAGGAAAGTGAATGTTTTTACCTCATCAGCTATTAGATGAGAAACAAAACCAATGCGGCTCTTGCTCATCTCATTGTGAGGAAATTACCCATTAAGAGCTGACCCAAGGTCAGATTTGCTCTTTACCTAACCTTATTCAGGCCAGGAATAGGCTAAGTTAAACTGATCCAAGTCCTGTGCTTTGAACAAGGGGCAACCCTTGCCTGGAGCTGGTAGCAGTCTCCTGTACAGCAGATGCTGTACTCTATGACCAGGCACTTTGTTTACATGGACGGTTGGTCTCACTTCCTCACTAAACATAAAGATTTCCTCACGCTGCTTGAAGTCTATCAACCTTCAAAGCTTACCTGAAGGTTAACACCTAGGGCCCTATTCAATCAGATCCGCTTTAGGTGTCATCTGCATAGCGGTTGTTTTTACGGTGTCGGATGTAGAACTGCGTTAGAGCTGTCAAATACACGAGTAGCTCCCGGTGTTAGGATTCTGATGATTTGTTGCCACAGATGGTTTGATTACGTTTTTACAGTTGTGGCTAGATAGATCCATCTAGTGGTCGCGTCGGGGACAACATTTATTGACAATTAGTTTTGTAAATACTGTAACCCTAACCCTAACCCTTTTCCTAACCTTAACCTCATTCTCCTAACCTGCTATGTTAATTCATTTAACATGCCACGTTAATTATCCTAACCTGTCGCGTTAATTATCCTAACCTGCTATGTAAACAAACCATCTGTGGGGACAAATTATCAGTATCACCACACAAGTTAACGCTTGATCTGATTGAATCTAGGCCCTATAGACTATTCCAGATTGATAGCCTGCGATGCCTGTCATATAGGTCTCCCTTGGAATATCTTTCTCAACGTCCTGGTTAAATGAATCTTAGAGTAATATAAATAAAAGGACCTCTCTTTTCTAAGAGCTTGACAACTAAGTATTATAAGGGGACTCACATTTACCTCATCCACCTGCATACCTCATCCACCTGCATACCTCATCCACCTGCATACCTCATCCACCTGCATACCTCATCCACCTGCATACCTCATCCACCTGCATACCTCATGCACCTGCATACCTCATCCACCTGCATACCTCATCCACCTGCATACCTCATCCACCTGCATACCTCATCCACCTGCATACCTCATCCACCTGCATGCCTCATCCACCTGCATGCCTCATCCACCTGCATACCTCATCCACCTGCATTGTGTTACACTCACTTTAGGGCTGGATTCCATCAGATTGACACTCATTTTAGGGCTAGATTCAGTCAGATTGACACTCATTGTAGGGCTATATTCAGTCAGATTGACACTCATTTTAGGGCTATATTCAGTCAGATTGACACTCATTTTAGGGCTATATTCAGTCAGATTGACATCCGCATAGCGTTGTTTTGGCGATGTCACTCATCTTAATCTAACAGCCCATGTTTTGAAATTGGAACAGCTTTTTACAATAAGTCTACTGACTGGTAACCACTCTCTGAACTTGATAGTAAATTGTTAAACATCATTTAGCTCCCGTCATTACTGTCTGTTGAATATTAATGTTAAGTGGATGGTGGTATAAAACATATCTTCATGGAGGGTCATAAACAGTATCTACTCCCTTGAAGTAAATTGACTAAACAAAAGCTAATTTACAAGCAAATTACCTCGATAAAACCATTATTTATTTTTTTCATTAAAAAGAAACTTCCTGAAATGGGGGAGTTTACATTTAACATTGGTGTACCAACGAGACACACCTTTACTAAGGGCCCCTATGGTTTCAACCTCTACCTTCAATCCACTAAGTGAGGGCTTCCAGAGCTCACACCTGGATAATCTGCCACATTTCAATAAAGGGACATCGAAACAATGTATCAAGGACATTAAAACAGCGTCTTCTCTCTCTCTCTCACTCTCTCTCTCTCACAAATGTTGTGTATTTCCCCCTGAGCAGAATAATACACGCTGATAGATCTACACTATATATACATAAGTATGTGTACACCCCTTCAAATTAGTGGATTTGGCTATTTCAGCCACACCCGCTGCTGACAGGTGTATAAAATCGAGCACACCGCCATGCAATCTCCATAGAAAAAACATTGGCAGTAGAATGGCCCGTACTGAAGAGCTCAGTGACTTTCAATGTGGCACCGTCATAGGATGCCACTTTTCCAACAAGTCAGTTCACCAAATTTCTGCCCTGCCAGAGCTGCCCCGGTCAACTGTAAGTGCTGTTATTGTGAAGTGGAAACGTCTAGGAGCAACAGCGGCTCAGCCCGAAGTGGTAGGCCACACAAGCTCACAGAACGGGACCGCCGAGTGCTGAAGTGCGTGAACATCGTCTGTCCTCGGTTGTAACACTCACTACCGAGTTCCAAACTTCCTCTGGAAGCAACATCAGCACAAGAACTGTTCGTCAGGAGAATGAGTTTCCATGGCCGAGCAGCCTAAAATTGTGTGGATTATTAATGGTCTTGGGCTGTTTTTCATGGTTCGGGCTAGGCCCCTTAGAAATCTTAACGCTACAGTATACAATGACATTCTAGACGATTCTATGCTTCCAACTTTGTGGCAACAGTTTGTGGAAGGCACATTCCTGTTCCAGCATGACAACGCCCCTGTGAACAAAGTGAGGTCAATACAGAAATGGTTTGTCGAGCTCGGTGTAGAAGAACTTGACTGGCCTACACAGAGCCCTGACCTCAACCCCATTGAACACCTTTTGGATTAATTGAAATGCCGACTGCGAGCCAGGCCTAATCACCCAACATCAGTGCCCGACCTCACTAATGTTCTTGTGGCTGAATGGAAGCAAGTCCCTGCAATGTTACATCTAGTGGAAAGCCTTCCCAGAAGAGTAGAGGCTGTTATAGCAGCAGTATATGTATTAAACTAGAGCAGTAAAAATAAATGTTTTGTCATACCCGTGGTTACAGTCTATTATAGCACAGATGTCAGCCAATCAGCATTCAGGGCTCGAACCACCCAGTTTATAATTAAGCAATAATCTCTCTGTCTCTTTATCGCACACAATCACATCTACACAATGCAGACACACATGCATACAAAACAGAGCAAGTACATTCCTCTAAATTCAGTGCACACACACACTTGCTTATGTAAGCTAACAATCGCTTATGCTACAACTACAAAGTGGTAGGTCTACACGTCAAATACGAGATTTTACTTTTTAATAACATAGTGCCCTCCAGGATTCTGCGACTGCAACATTATTTCGCAAAATCAACAATTCCCTGCATATTATGCAAGGGCTTGCGAATTTGACTAATCACTGCAATATTTCTGCATAAAATAGTCAAATCAAATCAAAATCAAATCAAGTTTATTTTATATAGCCCTTCGTACATCAGCTAATATCTCGAAGTGCTGTACAGAAACCCAGCCTAAAACCCCAAACAGCAAGCAATGCAGGTGTAGAAGCACAGTGGCTGGGAAAAACTCCCTAGAAAGGCCAAAACCTAGGAAGAAACCTAGAGAGGAACCAGGCTATGAGGGGTGGCCAGTCCTCTTCTGGCTGTGCCGGGTGGAGATTATAACAGAACATGGCCAATATGTTCAAAATGTTCATAAATGACCAGCATGGTCAAATAATAATCAGGAATAAATGTCAGTTGGCTTTTCATAGCCGATCATTAAGAGTTGAAAACAGCAGGTCTGGGACAGGTAGCACGTCCGGTGGACAGGTCAGGGTTCCATAACCGCAGGCAGAACAGTTGAAACTGGAACAGCAGCAAGGCCAGGTGGACTGGGGACAGCAAGGAGTCATCATGCCCGGTCGTCCTAACGCATGGTCCTAGGGCTCAGGTCCTCCGAGAGAGAGAAAGAAAGAGAGAAGGAGAGAATTAGAGAGAGCATACTTAAATTCACACAGGACACTGGATAAGACAGGAGAAGTACTCCAGATATAACCAACTGACCCTAGCCCCCCGACACATAAACTACTGCAGCATAAATACTGGAGGCTGAGACAGGAGGGGTCAGGAGACACTGTGGCCCCATCCGATGATACCCCCGGACAGGGCCAAACAGGAAGGATATAACCCCACCCACTTTGCCAAAGCACAGCCCCCGCACCACTAGAGGGATATCTTCAACCACCAACTTACAATCCTGAGACAAGGCCGAGTATAGCCCACAAAGATCTCCACCACAGCACAAACCAAGGGGGGGCGCCAACCCAGACAGGAAGATCATGTCAGTAACTCAACCCACTCAAGTGACGCACCCCTCCTAGGGACGGCATGAAAGAGCACCAGTAAGTCAGTGACTTAGCCCCTGTAATAGGGTTAGAGGCAGAGAATCCCAGTGGAGAGAGGGGAACCGGCCAGGCAGAGACAGCAAGGGCAGTTCGTTGCTCCAGAGCCTTTCCGTTCACCTTCACACTCCTGGGCCAGACTACACTCAATCATATGACCTACTGAAGAGATAAGTCTTCAGTAAAGACTTAAAGGTTGAGACCAATCATTGTAATATTTCTGCATAAAACTACCCATCACAGCAGTTCAGATGTAGGATCTTAATTTGACCACTCTCTTGCCGGAGAACATTCCACCAATACAGGACATTTAAAACTTGAAGTAGTGTACTTGAAGTTTAAAAAGGCTCCTGAAGTTTTTCATTTCCACTTTGAAATTTCCAACATGATTCTCCCTTCTGAAAAATGTAGCAACCCCTACAAATATGTCCATGAATTATACTGAGCAAAAATATGAACGCAACTAGCAACAATTTTAAAGATTTTACTGAGTTACAGTTCATATAAGGAAATCAGTAAATTGAAATAAATTCATTAGGCACTAATCGATGGATTTCACATGACTGGGCAGGGGTGCAGCCACTGGGGAGCCAGGCCAGGCCAAGTCAATCAGAATGAGTTTTCCTCCACAAAACACTTTATTACAGACAGAAATACTCCTTAGTTTCATAATTTGTTCGGGTGGCTGGTCTCAGATGATCTTGCAGGTGAAGAAGCCGGATGTGGAGGTCCTGGGCTGGCGTGGTTACATGTGGGCTGTGGTTGTGAGGCCAGTTGTACGTACTGCCAAATTCTCTAAAACGATGTTGAAGATGGCTTATGGTAGAGGAATTAACATTACATTCTCTGGCAACCGCTCTGGTTGTATCGGCATTCTACGTCGTCCTCCTCCTCAGACGAGGAGAGGAGAGAGGGATCAGATGACCAATGTGCAGCGAGGTATGTAGACATAATGAATTTATTTAAAGACGAAGACGAACACGGAAAAAACACTTGGAAAATTACAAAATAACAAAACGACGTAGACAGACCTGAACATGGAACTTACATAACTAAACGAAGAACTCACGAACAGGAACAGACTACATCAAATGAACGAACAAACGAAACAGTCCCGTGTGGTGCGCAGACACAGACACGGAAGACAATCACCCACAAACAAACAGTGTGAACAGCCAACCTATATATGGTTCTCAATCAGAGGAAAACGTCAAACACCTGTCCCTGATTGAGAACCATATAAGGCTAATTACAAGTGACCTAAACATAGAAACACAAAACATAGAATGCCCACCCCAACTCACGCCCTGACCAACTAAACACATACAAAAATAACATAAAACAGGTCAGGAACGTGACAGAACCCCCCCCTCAAGGTGCGAACTCCGGACGCACCACCAAAAGTCTAGGGGAGGGTCTGGGTGGGCATCTGTCCACGGTGGTGGCTCAGGCTCTGGGCGTGGTTCCCATCCCACCATAATAAATCCCCGCTTCTTTATCCCCCTCACAATGACCACCCTCTTACTCCACCCACCTAATTTAAGGGGCAACACCAAGATAAAGGACAGCTCCGGGACAAGGTAGCTCAGGACAGAGAGGTAGCTCAGGACAGAGCGATAGCTCAGGATAGAGGGATAGCTCAGGATAGAGAGGTAGCTCAGGATAGAGGGGCAACTCCGGACTGAAGGGCAGCTCCGGACAGAGAGACAGCTCTGGACTGAGGGGCAGTTCTGGATAAATGGCAGCTCTAAGCTAAGGGTCAGCTCATGGCTGGCTGACGGCTCTGGACGCTCATGGCTGGCTGACGGCTCTGGACGCTCATGGCTGGCTGACGGCTCTGGACGCTCATGGCTGGCTGACGGCTCTAGACGCTCATGGCTCGCTGACGGCTCTGGCTGCTCATGGCTCGCTGACGGCTCTGGCTGCTCATGGCTCGCTGACGGCTCTGGCTGCTCATGGCTCGCTGGCGGCTCTGGCAGATCCTGTCTGGTTGGCGGCTCTGGCAGATCCTGTCTGGTTGGCGGCTCTGGCAGATCCTGTCTGGTTGGCGGCTCTGGCAGATCCTGTCTGGTTGGCGGCTCTGGCAGATCCTGTCTGGTTGGCGGCTCTGGCAGATCCTGTCTGGTTGGCGGCTCTGGCAGATCCTGACTGACGAATGGCTCTAGCGGCTCCTGACTGACGAACGGCTCTGACGGCTCGGGACAGACGGGCGGCTCTAATGGCTCGGGACAGACGGATTGCTCAGATGGCGCTGGGGAGACGGATGGCTCAGATGGCGCTGGGGAGACGGATGGCTCAGATGGCGCTGGGGAGACGGATGGCTCAGATGGCGCTGGGGAGACGGACAGTTCAGGCGCCGTTGGGCAGACGGCAGACTCTGGCCGGCTGAGACGCACTGTAGGCCTGGTGCGTGGTACCGGAACTGGAGGTACCGGGCTAAAGACACGCACCTTCAGGCTAGTGCGGGGAACAACAACAGGGCACACTGGACTCTTAAGGCGTACTATAGGCCTGGTGCGTGGTACCGGCACTGGTGTTACCGGGCTGAGGGCACGCACATCAGGGCGAGTACGGGGAGAAGGAACAGTGCGTACAGGGCTCTGGAGACGCACAGGAGGCTTGGTGCGTGGTGCCGGGACTGGAGGCACTGGGCTGAAGACACGCACCACAGGGCTAGTGCGTGGAGGAGAAACAGGGCTCTGGAGACGCACTGGAAGCCTGGTGCGTGGTGTAGGCACTGGTGGTACTGGCCTGGAGCGGGGAGGTGGCGCCGGAAATACCGGACCGTGCAGGCGTACTGGCTCCCTTGAGCATTGAGCCTGCCCAACCTTACCTGGCTGAATGCTCCCCGTCGCCCGACCAGTGCGGGGAGGTGGAATAACCCGCACCGGGCTATGTAGGCGAACCGGGGACACCATGCGTAAGGCTGGTGCCATGTAAGCCGGCCCGAGGAGACGCACTGGTGGCCAGATATGTAGGGCCGGCTTCATGACATCCGGCTCAATACTCAATCTAGCCCTGCCAGTGCGGGGAGGTGGAATAACCCGCACCGGGCTATGCACACGTACAGGAGACACCGTGCGCTCTACTGCGTAACACGGTGTCTGCCCGTACTCTCGCTCTCCACGGTAAGTACAGGGAGTAGGCGCAGGTTTCCTACCTGACTTTGCCACTCTCCCTTTAAGCCCCCCCCAAGACATTTTTGGGGTTTACTCACAGGCTTCCTACCGCGTCGTCGTGCTGCCTCCATTCGCCGGTATCCCTCCTCGCACTGCGCCAGAGAATCCCAGGCGGGCTCCGGCACTCGCCCTGGGTCGATCGACCACCTGTCGATCTCCTCCCACGTAGTGTAGCCCAGATCCTTTTCCTGCTTCCGCGCTAGCTCCTCATATCGCCGCCTCTCTGCTTTCGCTGCCTCCAACTCAGCTTTGGGGCGGCGATATTCTCCTGGTTGAGCCCAGGGTCCTTCTCCGTCCAATATTTGCTCCCAAGTCCACGAGTCCTGGTTTCGCTGTTGAGCTCTCCCCCGCCGCTTGGTCCTAGGTTGGTGGGTGATTCTGTATCGGCATTCTACGTCGTCCTCCTCCTCAGACGAGGAGAGGAGAGAGGGATCAGATGACCAATGTGCAGCGAGGTATGTAGACATAATGAATTTATTTAAAGACGAAGACGAACACGGAAAAAACACTTGGAAAATTACAAAATAACAAAACGACGTAGACAGACCTGAACATGGAACTTACATAACTAAACGAAGAACTCACGAACAGGAACAGACTACATCAAACGAACGAACAAACGAAACAGTCCCGTGTGGTGCGCAGACACGGAAGACAATCACCCACAAACAAACAGTGTGAACAGCCAACCTATATATGGTTCTCAATCAGAGGAAAACGTCAAACACCTGTCCCTGATTGAGAACCATATAAGGCTAATTACAAGTGACCTAAACATAGAAACACAAAACATAGAATGCCCACCCCAACTCACGCCCTGACCAACTAAACACATACAAAAATAACATAAAACAGGTCAGGAACGTGACACTGGTGAACATTCCTGCAGTCAGCATGCCAATTGCATGCTCCTGGCATTGTGTTGTGGGACAAAACTGCACATTTTAAAGTGGCTTTTTATTTATTACATTGTGTAATGATTATGCTGTAACCTCTTGACACTACAGGGGGTGCTGTTTCAACTTGGACATTTATCGTTCCCAAATTAAACTGCCTCGTACTCAATTCTTGCTCGTACAATATGCATATTATTATTACTATTGGATAGAAAACAATCTCTAGTTTCTAAAACCGTTTGAATTATGTCTGTGGGTGAACCAGAACTCTTTCTGCAGGAACTGCGAAGGTCTGAAAACGAGGCTCTGTTCTCAGATCAGTTTAAAGCTCTGTATGTATCCTATGGGTCGACATGAACTGCACCCGCCTTCCCCTGGATGTCAGTAACCAATGAGAAGTGGAATGGAGTGTCTACGTAGTTCTCAGAGCTTATAAAAGGCCAAGGAACGAAGTGAGCTCTCTTTTCGTCGTTCGTCATTGCGCAAAGCAAGACCTCAAGATGGCATTTTGAAACGCTCAGTTATCGGCCTTAGCTATATCCGTCTGTAATTTAATTCGATATAGGTGTTAGAAACATCATAACGAAGTTATTTTAAACCGAGTTATATCAGTTTATGCGAGTATATTGCTATTTTCGGAATTTCCTTAGTATTGCGTTTTGGGGATTTGGGCATGTTGTGGCCACATAGCTATTGTTAGCTGCTAATTCCGAAGTTGAAGACGACGTTTTACAACCAAGCAACGATTCTTTTGGACAAAGGACACCTTGCCCAAGATTCTGATGGAAGCTCGTCCAAAAGTAAGAGCTATTTATGATGTTATTCCGTATTTATGTGGAAAAATGTAAACGCATTTGTCCGCCATTATTGCGGCACTAGTCTGGCTGTAACGCACACTGTATGTCTAGTAACGTTAATTTTAAAAATCTAACTCAGCGGTTGCATTAATAACTAATGCATCTTTCATTTGCTGTCCAACCTGTATTTTTTAGTCAATCTAATCGATAAATAATCGTAAACTTAGGTGCCTTTCCAAGATGGCGCCGGCCAGAATGCATGACCTGTTGCCACTGATCACATTGTATAACCACGATTTGTGCTGCTAAATATGCACATTTTTGAACAAAACCTATATGCATTGTGTAATATGATGTTACAGGACTGTCATCTGACGAAGTATATCAAGGTTAGTCAAAAATTATATATCTTTTGCTGTATTGTTACGATCGCTAACCTGTGCTGCTGGTAAATTGCTTGTGTTTCTGGCTATTGTGCTAAACTAATATAATGCTATATTGTGTTTTCGCTGTAAAACACTTAAAAAATCTGACATATTGGCTGGATTCACAAGATGTTGGGCTTTCATTTGCTGTACGCTGTGTATTTTTCAGAAATGTTTTAAGATGAGTAATTAGGTATTTGACGTTGGTCTCTGTAATTATTCTGGCAGCTTCGGCACTATTTCAGATTGCAGCTGCAATGTAGAACTGTGATTTATACCTGAAATATGCAAATTTTTCTAAAAAAACATATGCTATACAATAAATATGTTATCAGACTGTCATCTTATGAAGTTGTTTCTTTGTTAGTGGCTATATATATCTTTATTTGGTCGAATTTGTGATAGCTACTGATGGAGTAAAAAACTGGTGGAGTAAAAAAAGTGGTGTCTTTTGCTAACGTGGTTAGCTAATAGATTTACATATTGTGTCTTCCCTGTAAAACATTTAAAAAATCAGAAATTATGGCTGGATTCACAAGATGTGTATCTTTCATCTGGTGTCTTGGACTTGTGATTTAATGATATTTAGATGCTAGTATTTACTTGTGACGCTATGCTAGGCTATGCTAGTCAGCTTTTTTACTGTGGGGGGTGCTCCCGGATCCGGGTTTGGGAGGAATTAGAGGTTAATCAGCGTAATCACTGATATGTTACAATTGTCAGGTGGATAGATTATCTTGGCAAAGGAGAAATGCTCATTAACAGGGATGTTGTAAAGAACACGATAGGAGACAGAGCTCTGAGAGAAGTGTGTCTCAAAACAAACAATACCTCACAGTGATGGGGTGCAAGGAACTGAACTAAATAGAGTGGGATGATGACATACAGGTGTGTGAACAGGTGATTAGAATTCCGGTGTTTGGGATCTGGAGAGTGAGTTGGAAAGTGGGCTGCGTTCCGGGGATCTAAGTGTTTGGGAGTGTGAGTTGGACGCAGACGTTATAGTACCACCCCCCCCTCCCCGGACAGCTCTTGACGCCCTAGGAAGCTGAGCAGGTGATGTCCCCCGGTGGTGTGGAGTTGGACGGTAAGGACGGTTACAGTGGAAAGCCAGGATCATGGCTGGGTCGAGGCTGTCCTGAGCAGGGACCCAGGACCGTTATTCGGGTCCAGACACCTCCCAATCCACCAGGTTGTGGATGCGACCACCCAGGCGCTTGGAGTCAAGGAGGGCTTGGATGGAATAAGCGGGTGCACCGCCGACGTCAAATGGGGGTGTGCCAATGTGCGCCACAGGAGGATGGAGAGGGATGTACCTCACAGGCTTGAGGAGGGACACATGGAAAGATGAGGAGATCCCGTAATGGCGGGGCAACTGGAGACGGTAGGTGACAGGATTGATGCTTTGTGTTATTTTGAAGGGACAAATGAACCGGGGACTGAACTTTTTGCAGGGTCACAAAGCCGGATGTGCCGGGTAGAGAGCCACACACGTTTCCCAGGGTGGAAGAGTGGAGTGGGTCGGCGACAGCGGTCAGCGAACCGTTTCTGGGAGAGGGGCGCTTGACGGAGGTGCCGATGTGTGGTCTCCCAAACCTGCTCGCTCCGCCGAGAACACTCATCGACAGCAGGCACAGTTCCGGGCTCGGTCTCCCATGGGAACACGGGGGGTTGGTACCCAAGGACACACTGAAAAGGAGTGAGATGGGGTGAGGAATGCACCAGGGAGTTCTGTGCGTATTCGGCCCAGACTAGATAGCGACTCCACTTGTGTGGTTGGTGGGTGCAGTTGGTGGTTGGCGAAGGTACTTCACTATTTCCTGATTCAGACGTTCCGTTTGCCCGTTGGTTTGGGAATGGTATCCGGAGGATAGGCTGATGGAGACCCCCAGTCGGTTGCAGAAGGCTCGCCACACCCTGGAGGCGCACTGGGGTCCCCCATTCGAAACGATGTCTTCCGGGATCCCATACAGACGAAACACCTGTTGGAACATGCACTCGGCCATTTCCATGGCATTAAGTAGATGCGGAAGGGGGATGAGTCAGCACATCTTGGAGAACCGGTCCACTACAACTAATATAGTCGTGAAGCCCGGAGAGTCCGGCAGATCCGTGAGTAAATCCATGGCGATGTGAGACCATGGTCTGTGTGGTGTAGGTAAAGGCTCGAGCTTACCGGTAGGTAGTTGGCGAGGGCTCTTTGACCATGCACAGACGGGACAGGAGAGAACGTAATCTCGGACATCTGCTGTTAGGGATGACCACTAGAACTTGCTTGTCAGTAGCTCCGTGGTCCGGGTGATTCCGTGATGGCCAGAACTCAGTGAGGTATGGCACCACTGCATTAGTTGAGGTCTGACGGACGCCGGAACGTAGGTCTTGCCTGCAGGGGTGTCGGGAGGTGCTGGGTCATGACGTATGGCCTCTTGGATGGCTGATTGGATTTCCCACTGTATGGGTCCCACGACGCAAGATGGAGGCAGGATGGGCTCGGGAGCTGGGTTAGAGGAAGGGGAGTCAAATAGACGGGATAAGGAATCAGCCATCACATTTTTCTTGCCGGGCAGATAGGTGCCGGTGAAGTTGAAGCGGGTGAAGAAGAGTGCCCAGCGAGCATGTCTGGGGTTGAGCCTCTTAGCACTTCTTAAGTACTCCAAATTGCGGTGGTCGGTAAGGACAAGGAATGGGTGAGGAGCTCCCTCTAACCAGTGGCGCTACTCTTCGATAGCCAGCTTCATGACGAGAAGCTCTCGGTTCCCGATATCATAGTTCCTCTCAGTTTCTTTGAAAAGAAGCCACATGGGTGTAATTTGGGAGGTGTCCCGACCTGCTGAGAGAGAACCGCTCCTACACCAACCTCAGAAGCATCCACCTCCAGAACAAAAGGAAGGGTGTGATCTGGCTGCCTAAGGATAGGTGCAGAGGTGAAGAGGCGTCAAGGTCTCAAATGCAGTAAGCGCGGGGTCAGTCCATTGGAGGGTACGAGTTTTTTTGCTGGTGAGAGCTGAGAGAGGAGCGGTTGTGCTGCTGCAGTTTTGGATGAACCGACGGTAGTAGTTGGAGAACCCTAGGAACCATTGTAGTTCCTTTACGGTGGTAGGTTTGGGCCAGTTAAGCACGACCGTGACTTTGCCTTCATCCATGTCACCCCTCCTGGTGTTAGCACGAACCCTAGGAAGGTTACCGTAGTAACGTGAAAGGCGCTCTTCTCAGCCTTGACATAAATATGGTGGTTCTATAGTCGTTGGAGGACCTGTTGCACATGCTGTATGTGTTCTGCAAGGGAGTGAGAGTAGATCAAGATATCGTCAATGTACACGATGAGGAACTGGTTGATCATGTCCTGGAAAACTTCATTAATGAAGGACTGGAAGACTGCGGGAGCATTTGTGAGACCGTAGGGCATAACCAGGTATTCATAGTGACCCCTAGCGGTGATGAACGCAGTCTTCCACTCATCCCCACTTTGGATTCGGACCAGGTTGTAAGCCCTATGTAGGTCCAGTTTGGAGTAGATGGTAGCCTGTCCAACTTGTTCTAGTGCAGCCGGAATCAGAGGAAGAGGGAAGCGATTCTTAATGTTGAGGTCATTGAGGGGTCAGTAATCTACGCAGGGATGGAGACTACCATCCCTTTTCTTCACAAAAAAAAAAAACTGGATGCAGTCGGAGACGTGGATGGATGGATGAATCCCATGTCGAGGCCGTCTTCTATATAGGTGTCCATAGCCTCATTCTCTGGGATGGTCAAGGGGTAGATCCGACCCTTAGGGGGCGATGCCCCAGGAAGGAGGTCGATCGCGCAGTCCTCCGGGCTATGAGGGGGTAGAATGGACGCCTTTTTCTTGCTGAAGACACTCAGAAACTGGGCATATTCAGGTGGGAAGTGGGTTGGAATGGCAGGCTCCGATCCTTCTATAGAGGTGGCTCGACAGGGTAGACTGAAGCAGTTCTTAAAACAGGTGGGAGACCCTGACAGAAGTTCCCCTTGTCGCCAGGAGATGACAGTGTCGTGAAGGCTTAGCCAGGGGTGACCGAGGATGAGGGGTTCTTTAGGTGAAGACAACACCATTAACTGAATGACCTCAGAGTGAAGGAGGCCAATCTGAAGGGTGATACTTTCAGTCATGCGAGTCACAAGACCAGTTCCGAGATGTTGTCCATCTAGCGCATTAATCCTAAAGGGAGAATTAACAGGGATTAGTTTGACTCTTAACTCTTGTGCCAATTGTTCGTCAATGAAATGTGCTGCGGCCCCCCGAGTCCTCTAGTCCCTCCACAAACTGAGTGGTCCCATTAGCAGAAAGAAGAGCCGGGATACCAAACTGCCTTTTGGTAATATTCACAAATGTAGAGGTGCTTACCCGGGTGGAAGTGGAGGGGTTGTGGTTGCCCCTTCGTGGGGAGCGAATCGGACAGCTAGTGAGTAGATGGTTACTCTCTCCACAATAGAGGCACAGGTTTTCACGTAACCGCCGTTGTCTCTCGGCAGGCGTGAGAGGGGCGCGGCTGAGTTGCATGGGTTTGGGGCTATTGAACCGTGGTGAACGAGAGATGGGCGTGGAAGAATCCCAGGCAATGGGCGACTGTATAGGTCTGCAGTCCACCAGTAGGTTTGTTTTTTATTTCACCTTTATTTAACCAGGTAGGCTAGTTGAGAACAAGTTCTCATTTACAACTGCGACCTGGCAATATTCATTGGTTGCCAATGGATATGGACATTCGGATGTATTGGTTTAGGTCCGTTAAATCTCCTCTATATGCCAGTTCGGTCTGTAACTCCCGATTAAGACCATTCCCTTTGCTGTGACCCAATCCAGAGCTTTGCCTGTGAGTGGGAGATGACAAAGTCCACCCTGTCTTTGTCAGAGGTAAAGTCAACTGGGTGATGGTCTATATACAGGTTACACTGCATGAGAAATCCTTGACATTTCCCTTGGGAGTCGTCATATTTATTAGGCATGGATATAGGGGAGGATAGGGGAGGATATAGGGGAGGATGAATGAGAGGAGGCTGTTGCACCTGATATCGGTGAAGCGGGAATGGACTGGGCGAAGGAGGTCGCAGAGTTCATCGATCCGTTCCTCCTGTCGGGCTAGACGTATCTGCAGCGCCGCTGAATCCATCTGTCGTTTTTGGTGAGGTATTCTGTAATGAACACGATAGGAGACAGAGAGCTGGTTTCAGGGGCAGGCAGAAGGTTATATACGGTAGGTCCCAAATGGCAACAGTACAGGCAGGCAAAAACCATCATACACGGGAGGAGTGAAGGACGGGGGAAAAAAAACTGAGCTCCGAGAGAAGTGTGTCTCAAAACAAACAATACCTCACAGTGATGGGGTGCAAGGAACTGAACTAAATAGAGTGGGATGATGACATGCAGGTGTGTGAACAGGTGATTAGAATTCGGGTGATTGGGATCTGGAGAGTGAACTGGAACGTGGGCTGCGTTCCGGGGATCTAAGTGTTTGGGAGTGTGAGTTGGAACGTGGGCTGCGTTCCGGGGATCTAAGTGTTTGGGAGTGTGAGTTGGAACGTGGGCTGCGTTCCGGGGATCTAAGTGTTTGGGAGTGTGAGTTGGAACGTGGGCTGCGTTCCGGGGATCTAAGTGTTTGGGAGTGTGAGTAGGAACGTGGGCTGCGTTCCGGGGATCTAAGTGTTTGGGAGTGTGAGTTGGAACGTGGGCTGCGTTCCGGGGATCTAAGTGTTTGGGAGTGTGAGTTGGAACGTGGGCTGCGTTCCGGGGATCTAAGTGTTTGGGAGTGTGAGTAGGACGCAGACGTTACAGATGTAAACAAATGTGTGCACTTATTTGAGAAAAATAAGCTAATAAGGGTCCAACACTATAAAGTTGACATTCATATAATCCACATTTCCTGGAGGATTATTTTCCTGCTTTCGCAAACTGGCTCAAATTAAGATCCTACATCTGCACAAAAAAGAGGGCTAGCAAAAACAGGGCTAGCAATCTGCACATTTACCACATAATATGATTCAATCCAGCCACACGTCAACAAACTTTTTTCTTCGTCACCACATTTTCACAACAAATTGGACAAAATCATTGCAAATTGCCATGCAAAATGCCAGAATTGCCGCAGCAAAATCAAGCATTTCCTATAGTGGCCAACCTGACATATGAACACGCACAATAGGCCAGGGGTGGGCAACTCCAGTCCTCGGGGGCCTGATTGGTGTCACGCTTTTTCTCCATCCATAGCAAACACAGCTGATTAATCAAATTGCATTCTAAACTGAAGATGATTAGGTGATTATTGGAATCAGGTGTGTTAGCTGGGGCTAGGGCAAAACTGTGACACCAATCAGGCCCTCGAGGACTGGAATTCCCCACCCCTGTGACTATATACGATGCTATACACTTTGAGCCATGATGCTCTTTGATGTAGAAAGTGGTTTAATTATGAAAAAGTGCCTGCTGGGACATCTATTATTCATGCGTTCTCTTCTTTACACAGGGACATCTCTGCTGCTTATGCAAGTGTGTGTGTGTGTGTGTGTGTGTGTGTGCATGAATGTCCACGTGAGTATGCGTGTGTGTTTCAAGGATGCGGGTGCGGACAGCGAGGTGCTAATTTACTGTTTAAATGGAGTGGTAAAGTTCACAGGGAGACGCTGCCACACAGAGGCTTGTGATTGATTAAACACCTAACATAACTCACAACTAGACAAGCTGACGTTTCATTCAATACTTACCTTATTAGACATGCTAATGGCTCATTTGAATGCGAGGTGCTTGTGGAGCTACTATTGGTCATTTTAACTCACTCTACATGGGATGGACACAGGGATGGAAATTAAGCTAGCCCGAGGCTAGTACTTTTCAGACCGGCTAGTAAACAATGTGCCAAACCAGCCCACTGGATAGAGGAATGTTGTATTTTTAAAATATCGCAGAGCACTGATTTTAGACCTGGGCTAGTAAACATTGTGGTCTACTAGCCTGGCTGGCCACTGGCCCAAATCCTTAAATTCCATCCTTGGATGCAAGTGCAGCACATCTACCTGAGCTATTCCAGTAGAGTTTAATAGAGATGACATTGACTTGAAATGATCAGTGTTTCCCAACTCTCTCAATCATCGTTCAGTCAGCCACCTGTCAGACAAGAGAGTAAAATAACATGCTAACAGAGCAGTCACTACGGCAACAACCCTGACTCCACGCGACTATTGTACCTGGTGATTATGCTAAAGATAAATTGTGTGTGTGAATATCAATGCATAAACATAACCAAACACTTATAACAATGCCACACTAACACATCAGCTCAGCCTGATCAAATATTGCAGTCAATCTCAAGTGAGCATGTTACCATGAACTATGACTGACCATTAATTGTCATAACTTTGTTCCAGGTGCCAGGTGCCACTAGCAAAGATGGTGAATAAATTAAGATGTATTACTAAAATGGTTATACTTCCGGTCTGTCAGCCTGGTCTCAGAGCCAAACGAAATCTAAATGTACATATTTATGATAACTTCCCAGAAGTATGATACCTACTAATAGTTTAGTTGGTTTAGTTACTTCAGACAGAAACGAAGGTAGAGGGAGGTTGGGTATGCGTAATCCGCAACCGACTAGCAATCCAAAGGTTGCATGTTCGAGTCATGTCGGGGACAACTGTAGCATTTTAGCTTCCCTTACCCTTATTCTAAACTTAACCCAATTGCCCAACCGGCTACATAAATGGATCTAACCTTTGTCATTTTAGTTCGCCTAACCTTCAATATAAATTATTCTATATTGTCATTAGTTCTTCTAACCACCAGCGTAAATTCTCCCCAGTAATTGTCCTTTGTTGTTATGATGCAACAAGCAACCTGGTCTCAGAGAAAGATGTATAATACTGTACGTCCACCAAGATGTATGATCATTTACATAATCTAATTTGTATGCTATTGTACGACCAGGTAAGATGTATGATACTACACGTCCTCTTATTGTGTGACCGCAATTCCATTCCAAATGTAACCTAACATAACATATTATAGCGTCACAGATTTACATACAGAATAATATGAATTGCCCTGATACGACGTTGATCAACTCGCATTCATTGGGAAATATGAAGATGGAAGACGGATGTTGAGTTTTGAGAAGAGTCCAACCTTGTAGAATTATCTTGCATCAGACTTCCCCATAAGGGAGGTCTTGTGGCCTATCGGGTGAGAGGACAGCAACAGAATGGTGATTATACATTTTTCAGACCCCAGAGAGAGAGAGAGGGAGATGGAGAGAGATTTCTGTAACCTCTACAGAAGAGAAGAGCTTTATGTTCCACAAAGGATATTATTCAACCCCATTCACAATAGTGGGGTGGTGGGTAAAAATAGGACAATCAATGTAAGATCGGGAGAGAGATTGGCAGACAAGAAAAATAAAGACTCTCTCTCTCTCTTTCGTCATTCACAGTCAATCACCCCCTCCCTCCCTCCAACTCCGTCCATTCACAGACCCACTGAACAGCTACAGCACAAGTAAAGGTCATTTCCATCCTGGCATTCACCTCAGATATCTCCCATGTCCAGGTGTTCCCCTTTTCTCCAAAATGCCTTGTCAGTTCATTGTAATTCCTCAGGAGGACGTTAGCTGGCCAGTTAGCTGCTGTTTAACCGAAAGAGAAGAGATGGGAACAGACAGACAGACAGAGCAGAGCAGATCAGGTGATCGTCCAGCATTTTAAACAAGGCTGATCAACTGGCTGTGGAGAATCTCTCTGGAGGCGGGAGAAACGCACACCTGGTGTGGATAATCTCTCACATTAAAAGTTCACAGAGTGTCCTTGTTGCCTCGGCTGTTGTTGTTGTTTTCTGACGGCGAGCAGAGGGTCCTCCGAGGTAACTGAGCACTCAGTGGACCAAATCATCTTCTGGAGAAGCACTTCTCACGCCATGGAGGTAAGGCCTGACAGATGCTGTTTGTGTGTGTGTGTGTGTGTGTGTGTGTGTGTGTGTGTGTGTGTGTGTGTGTGTGTGTGTGTGTGTGTGTGTGTGTGTGTGTGTGTGTGTGTGTGTGTGTGTGTGTGTGTGTGTGTGTGTGTGTGTGTGTGTGTGTGTGTGTGTGTGTTTGTTGAACTTTCTCCATTTATAGCCAATTTGTCTTACCGTGGACTGATGAACATCAAGGCTTTTATAGATACTTTTGTAACCCTTTTTATGCAAGTCAACAATTCTTAATCTTAGGTCTTCTGAGATCTATTTTGTTCCCGGCATGGTTCACATCAGGCAATGTGTTTTGTGAATAACAAACTCTATTTTTTTTATTTTTTTTATAGGGCAGGGCAGCTCTAACCAACATCTCCAATCTCGTCTCATTGATTGGACTCCAGGTTAGCTGACTCCTGACTCCAAATAGCTTTTGGAGAAGTGATTAGCCTAGGGGTTCACATACTTTTCCCAACCTACACTGTGAATGTTTAAATGCTGTATTCAACATAGACATGAAAATACAATAATTTGTGTATTATTAGTTTAAGCACACTATGTTTGTCTATTCTTGTGGCTTAGATGAAGATCAGATCAAATTTTATGACCACTTTATGCAGAAATCCAGGTAATTCCAAAGGGTTCACATAGTTTTTCTTGCCACTGTACATAACAGAGACTGCCAAGAGAAACACACGGACAGTAATAATGACAGGGAATGAAAGATAAAGAGTAAAAGAAGATAGAAACAGACAAAGGTAAAAGAGCAACATGACAACCATGACTTTACACACACACACTCAGAAACAGAACATTGTGAAGTTCTGGTCACCAGCCATTACTTTCCTCCTCTAACCCCACAGGACTGGTGTTCTGCCTGTTGGCTGTTATCATGAGGGCTGAGAGAGAGAGTGGGTGGAAAGAAAGAAAGAGAGTGTGTGTGTGTGTGTGTGTGTGTGTGTGTGTGTGTGTGTGTGTGTGTGTGTGTGTGTGTGTGTGTGTGTGTGTGTGTGTGTGTGTGTGTGTGTGTGTGTGTGTGTGTGTGTGTGTGTGTGTGTGTGTGTGTGTGTGTGTGTGTGTGTAAATTTAAATGAACACAACGAAACCAACGGAAAAAATATACATCACAATGATTAACCCTAAAGACCCGAAGTGATCAAAAACATAATTTCGCTTTTGAGCTACTAGTTACCGAAATAAAAATACAATTTACCATGATTTCTGTCTTAATATGGAGGAATGAAAAATAATATCTGTTTTGTATACTCAAAAATGCACTTTTGCCACAGAGGTAGATGTTCAGTGCATTCTGAAAATATTCAGACCCCTTGACTTTTTCCACTTTTTGTTACATTACAGCCCTTTTCTAAAATGGATAAAATGTTTCCCCTCATCAATCTACACACAATACCCCATAATGACAAAGCACAAAATGATTAAAAGAAAATTTGAAATATCACATTTACATAAGTATTCAGACCCTTCAATCAGTATTTAAATGTTGTTTTTTTATTGAATATTCGAAAAATAAAATATACTTGCAGTGAAGCCGCTCAACAACTACATCATATCAGTCATCCAACAGATTCCCATTCAGAGCGACACACAGAAGCATCCAGGGTCAATGCCCTGCTCAAAGGCATGTTCTACCACCAGACGAAAAAACGTGAACCCGAACCCTCCAAGATCCCCCCACAGTTCCCCAATAGCTGTCCCTCAACCATTCGAGACCCCTCCCACAGTACCCAACCCAAGAAGAAAAATAAAAAATAAAAAATACAATCAATTCCATTCCCCACCCCTAAGAACCCCCCCAATGCACCAACAACCAAGAGAATGAACTAAAAAGAAAAAAGGAAAATACAGAAGAAAACAGCAAACAACAATACAAAAAAATTAATAATAATAATAATACATTTAAAACAAACGACATCAAGGACAACTAAAATCATAACAGCAATGCCAACTGTATATGTTTGTGTGCATGTCTGGCACTATTACATGTATGTGTGTGTTCTTGTATGTGTTTATTTGAATGAGAGGGTGTGTATATGCATGTGTACAAACACCTCCACGGCATCATCCTCAGGCAAACCGGCATTAGTTGTAAAAACACTGCCACTTAGTGTCATTCAAATTTACTTATTATTATGCTTTATTTTGACTTTTGACATTTTTTTATTTTATCATTGGCCATCATTCTTTCTCCCAAATAGCAACTCCATTCCCACTTGTCTCCAATTCCACATACCAACCCTCAGCTTCCCTCAGCCCATCCCATCTATCTCTGCTGGCCACCCACTTCGGGTTTCTATGCAACACATGTCTTTCAACTATGCTATGATGTTTAACGTACAATTTAAATCTATCTACACGAATAGAATCCACAGATTGTGAGTTGAAGATAAATACTTTTACTAAGAGTATTAGTATATTAGTAATTGACTGACCCGGTCTCTCCAGATCTCCTAACTATACTATTTCTAGGGTCAATTTTCAGCCATTCCTGAACCTGAGACCAGAAACCAAAGGCAATACCAAAATAAATGGTCTATTGATTCTGTTTCCTCACAACAAAATCTGCAGAGCTTTGATGATTTTATGTCTCAAATGTTCAACATTTTGTTGGTGGCAAGAATTCTGTGTAATAAGTCTTGAATCTTGCGTTGTTTTATATATCAACTCATACAGTGTGTGTGAGTTCAGCCATAATATTTGTTGTAATATTTGTTCTATCTTTTCAGGGGGATGAAATTGAAATTGTAGCCAGCTCTGCAATGCTTGTTTGAAAAAGAGAGATACTTTGAAAAAAGTATAATTTTCAATTAATCGAAAATGAAACATGGCAATCTGCACAAAGGCAAAAAGTTAATTTTTAAACAATGGATGAGCTTTTCTTAGTAATCTACTTGAGAACCATTTAAGTTTCAAATAAAACTTTAGAATGAGTGAAGCTTTTAGAGAGAGGTTTAGTGCTTTTATATTTAATCATCTCAACCCACCCAATTCATATTCATTATATAGATAGGCACAAAAACAAAGTGGAGCGAGCTTTAAGGTTGCGTGCCCCAACCACAACAGTACACTTGGCTATCCACCCAGATAGGAAATGGCTACTTCTTAATTTATCAAAGGAAAAAGATTAACCAATTTCTAAAGACTGTTGACATCCAGTGGAAGCGATAGGAACCGCAAGCAAGTGCCTTAGAAATCTAGATCCACATAGAAAACCCATTGAAAACACTGTCACCTCAACAACAACAAAAATTCCTGGATGGTTTGTCCTCGGGGTTTCGCCTGCCAAATTAGTTCTGTTATACTCACAGACATAATTTTAACAGTTTTAGAAACATTAGAGTGTTTTCTATCCAAATCTATTCATATCCTAGCTTCTGGGCCTGAGTAGCAGGCCGTTTACTTTGGGCCCGCTTTTCACCCGGACGTGAAAATACCGCCCCCTAGCCCGAAGAGGTTTTAACACTGTGTTATAGTCTCCGACCATAATGATTAGATCATTTGTTGCCTGTAAGTTCAATAAATTCGTATAAATGTTTTCGAAGAAGTGTGGATCATCCTGATTTGAACCATAGATTAATGAGCCAAATCTCTTTTTTGTCCACTTTCAAAAGGATCCATCTTCCTTGCGAATCATTCCTGACTATTTGCACATTCAGATTGAAATTTTTGTTAATTAATATCATCACACCCTTTGAGTTCCTTTGTCCATGACAGAAAATTATTTCACCACCCCATTCCTTTTTCCACACAACTTCATCTAAGGATGTAGAGGGAGTTTCCTGTGAACGGTATATGTTATATTCCTTTTCTTTTAGCCATGTAAAGACTGATCTTCTTTTTTTATAATCTGCCAAACCGTTACAATTATAACTGGCTATACTTATTTCACCCCTTACCATAACAAGATACTATTCTCAGTCTACATTGACCATAATTAGTGCTTGTAAAGTTACTACCATCAGAGGTATTATGAAGGTCAAACTAGAGCTTTCAAATGTCTGAAATTTAGAATTCAAGAAATAGGTTCTAGCAATATTTGTTTTATTCCCTTGCCTGTTTGCCTGTGAGCCAATGCCACAGATGTTAGAAAATTGAGACAAGATATTATGTGTGTAGCAAATCTGAGTAGGTTGATGTGAATGATATTGGATGTGATATAGTGAGAGTTGGTGCGATGTCAGTATAAGAGTAAGACTATAATGTGTGATGTCCAAATAAATAATAACTCTGCCAATGTGCATGGTTGAGTGTCTATGTGTGTAACATGTAGTGCGTATAGCATTAATGTGCATGATGATAATTGTAATCCATATTGTTTCACCATCAGAGTTGCATCATAATTACCTTTAACATAACTGAAAAACACATCCCAGCATTTCCATAGCAATTGACGTTTCACATGATCATGAAAGAGACCTTGCATTACTCTAGAGACAGCTTCACTACAGCATAAATATATTCCGTACAATGCCCCTATTATTCCCCAATGCCCCTATTCTGATATATTCCCCTTGCTTGTTGTAAACATATATAAACTTGTAGAGAAATACATAAAAAAGATAGACAAACAATAAACACATTAACTTCTTATGGCTGGGGGGCAGTATTGAGTAGCTTGGATGAATAAGGTGCCCATAGTAAACTGCCTGCTACTCAGGCCCAGAAGCTAAGATGTGCATATTATTAGTAGATTTGGATAGAAAACACTCTGAAGTTTCTAAAACTGTTTGAATGATGTTTGTGAGTATAACAGAACTCACACGGCAGACAAAAACCTGAGAAGAAATCCAACCAGGAAGTGGGAAATCTGAGGTTTGTAGGTTTTCAAGTCTATCCAATATACAGTGGAAATTTGGTCCACTTCCTAAGGCTTCCACTAGATGTCAACAGTCTTTAGAACCTTGTTTCAGGCTTCTACTGTGAAGGAGGAGAGCATAAGAGCTGATTGAGTAAGAGGTCCATTGCATTTCTAAAGACAAAGGAATTCTCCGGTTGAAACATTATTGAAGATTTATGTTAAAAACATCCTAAAGATTGATTCTATACCTTGTTTGACATGTTTCTACGAACTGTAATGGATTTTTTTTACCTTTCGTCTGGCTTGCGCATCGTGAATTTGGATTTGTGAATTAAACGTGCAAACAAAAAGGAGGTATTTGGACATAAATGATGGACTTTATCGATCAAAACAAAAATGTATTATGGAACTGGGATTCCTGGGAGTGCAATCAGATGAAGATCGTCAAAGGTAAGTGAATATTTATAATGCTATTTCTGACTTCTGTTGACTCCACAACATGGCGGGTATCTGGATGGCTTGTTTTCGTCTCTGAGTGCTGTACTCAGATTATTGCATGGTGTGCTTTTTCCGTAAAGCTTTTTTAAAATCTGACAAAGCGGTTGCATTAAGGAGAAGTTTATCTATAATCCCATGCATAACACTTGTATCTTTTATCAATGTTTATTATGAGTATTTCTATAAATTGATGTGGCTCTCTGCAAAATCACTGGATGTTTTGGAAGCAAAACATTACTGAACATAATGCGCCAATGTAAACTGAGATTTTTGGATATAAATATGAACTTTATCGAAACAAAACATACATATATTGTGTAACATGAAGTCCTATGAGTGTCATCCGATGAAGATCATCAAAGGTTAGTGATTAATTTTATCTCTATTTCTGCTTTTTGTGACTCCTCTCTTTGGCTGGAAAAATGGTTGTGTTTTTCTGTGACTAGGTGCTGACCTAACATAATCGCATGGTATGCTTTCGTCGTAAAGCCTTTTTGAAATCGGACACTGTGGCTGGATTAGAAACAAGTTTATCTTTAAAATGGTGTATAATACTTGTATCTTTGAGGAATTTTTATTATGAGATTTCTGTTGTTTGAATTTGGCGCCCTGCACTTTCACTGGCTGTTGTCATATCGATCCCGTTTACTGGATTTCAGTCGTAAGAAGTTTTTAAATTATAAAACATTTCTCGACAATAGAGAGAGAGGGAGAGAAGAGAAGAGAAAAGAGAGAGAGAGTGAGAGAAGAGAGCGAGATCAGGTGTGTATGTGTATATATAAGTCTGTATGTGTAAGCAAGCATGTAATTGAGTACGTGTGTGTTCATATACACCACATAATGTTCAGATATTTTTACAGTTCCCATACCTTCTTTTTTTTCGTAACCTGAAGTCCCTGTAGAATTTAGTATAGCCACGGTGTTATTGAGCTGTCTCATAATAGCTGTCCATCTATAAAGAGTTTGTCCACAATGATAAAGGCACGCGTACCATCAGGTGGTGGTCCTTCTGGAAGGTTCTAGCATCTCCACAGAGGAACTCTGGAGCTCTTTCAGAGTGACGATTGGGAGTGACCTTTCCCCCAGATTGCTCAATTTGGCTGGGCGGTCAGCTCTAGGAAGAGTCTTCGTGGTTCCAACTTCCAGCTCAGTTTGGAAGAGTCTGGCTCTTGGTTGTTCCAAACTTCTTCCATTTAAGAATGATGGAGGCCACTGCGTTCTTGGGAACCTTCAATGCTCCTGAAATGTTTTGGTACCCTTCCCCAGATCTGTGCCTCAACACAATCCTGTCTCGGAGCTCTACGGACAATTCCTTGGATCTCATGGCTTGGTTTTTGCTCTGACAATCACTGTCAACTGTGGGACCTATATAAACAAGAGTGTGCCTTTCCAAATCATGTCCAATCAATTGAATTTACCACAGGTGGACTCCAATCAAGTTGTAGAAACATCTCAAGGATGGTCAATGGAAAAAGGATACACCTGATGTCAGCGTGTGTAAAAGAGGCGAAGTCAAGTGCAGGAGAGTAGCGTGATGTAAACAGGCGCACTTTATTAAAGTTCCAAAGCGAGAGCACAACATAAATAAAATGCGCTCAAAAACACGGAACAAAACAAAAATAAAGCGCGTAAAAAGACACCACAGTAACATGAAACAATTACACACAAAACATGATGAAAACCAGGTGTGTATGGAAACAAGACAAGACAAATGGATATATGAATAATGGAGCGGCGATGGCTAGAAAGCCGGTGACTTCGATTGCCGAACGCTGCCCGAACAAGGAGAGGAGCCGACTTCGGCGGAAGTCGTGACACCTGAGCTGAAGTACGAGTCTCATAGTGAAGGGTCTGAATACTTATGTAAATAAGGTATTTCTGTTTTTTATTTTGAATACATTTGCAAAAATGTCTCAATCACCATCCCTACGGTGATGCATGGAGGTGGCAGCATCATGCTGTGGGGATGTTTTTCAGCGGCAGGGACTGGGAGACTAGTCAGGATCGAGGGAAAGATGAACGGAGCACAGTACAGAGAGATCCTTGATGAAAACCTGCTACAGAGCGATCAGGACCTCAGACTGGTGCGAAGGTTCACCTTTCAACAGGACAACAACCCTAAGCACACTGCCAAAACAATGCAGGAGTGGCTTCGGGACAAGTCTCTGAATGTCCTTGAGTGGCCCAGCCAGAGCCAGGGCTTGAACCCGATCAAACATCTCTGGAGAAATTAGTTCACTGGGCTGTAGGTAAACCTATTCTAATTCAACTAAGTAAACCAAACGGACTGTTCGTCTAATTTCTACATTGATACAGTATGTATTGTTTCAATATAGCTATTTACATGGAATTCATTAGGAGTAGCTTGGTGCTAGTTTAACTAAATATAAATATTCATAGTGTTTTCAGTGATTAATTACTTTCATACCAATTATGAAACAAAATCTTGTAAATAATGGCTAGATTAATTTATTGCTATAGTCTTGCTGAAGCAGTACAGATTCCTCAATAGAAATGTAAAGTTAAGCGCTGAGGTAATTGATTTCATGGAAAGGGACTGAATTCATCTCCCCTGGGAGATTATACTGCCTACTGACGGTTCGTTTTCCTTTGTCTGTGTAACCGATGTGAAATGGCTAGCTAGTTAGCGGTGGTGCGCGCTAATAGCGTTTCAATCGGTGACGTCACTCACTTTGAGACCTTCAAGTAGTGGTTCCCATTGCCCTGCAAGGGCTGCGGTTTTTGTGGAGCGATGGGTAACGATGCTTCGTGGGTGACTGTTGTTGATGTGTGCAGAGGGTCCCTGGTTCGCTCACGGGTCAGGGCGAGGGGACGGACTAAAGTTATACTGTTACATTGATGCTGTTGACCCGGATCACTGGTTGCTGCGGAAAAGGAGGAGGTTGAAAGGGGGGTGAGTGTAACCGATGTGGAATGGCTAGCTAGTTAGTGGTGGTGCGCGCTAATAGCGTTTCAATCGGTGACGTCACTCGCTTTGAGACCTTGAAGTAGTGGTTCCCCTTGCTCTGCAAGGGCCGCGGCTTTTGTGGAGCGATGGGTAACGATGCTTCGTGGGTGATTGTTGTTGATGTGTGCAGAGGGTCCCTGGTTCACGCCCGGGGCGAGGGGACGGACTAAAGTTATACTGTTACATCTGTTTATGACGGGGATAATAAAGTTGTGCAATTCAAATAAATTATTTTGGGGGAGGGAGAGGAATAATGAACTTGCCCAATATACCAACTACATCATATGTTAACATCATATGTTAACGTCAGTCAGACTCGGTAAGAAGCCTATACTGATGTGCATGCTTTTGTGTCTTTTATTCGTTCTGCTAAATTGCCCCCCAACAACAGGGAAATAAACCAAAAAATAAAAATTTAAAAAGAGCCTGGACTTCCAAATGCCTGTATCTTTGTCAGCATCTGTGAAAGCGAGTCAGACAACAGGAACACTGCCAAGACGCTGCTATACAAATATATTCTTGACTCCCTTTGATTCTATTCTCACCTCTCTCTGTATCTCTCGCTCTCTGTATCTCTTGCTCACTGTCTCTCTCGCTCTCTGTCTCTCTCACTCTCTGTCTCTCTCTACTTTTAAAAGCCTCCTTCATTTGTGAGGTGAGGACCAGTCGATGAAAAAGATATATATAGTGGATTAATTTGTATTGCTGTTGTTTTGATCCGTTGCTATGGAGACCTGTGAACCACAAACCTGAATACTTTCTATGGACCTAAACAACAATGTAGAGTAGCTTATATTTGCAAATAGGCTGCTAATAGGTTCTGATTTTGTACAGCAACAACTGTCTGTGAGTCATATTAGTGTCACGGGCGGAACTCGGGTCTCCCACGGGAGAAACCAACTTCTTGACAAATAAACAAAGAGGGTAACACTGATTTAACACTGAGTCTCGGGCAAGCCTACATCAAATCAAATACTATTGGTCACATACACATATTTAGAAGATGTCATTGTGGGTGTAGCAAAATGCATCAGCACAACACCGTTAGCCTGACTCATGTCCACTACACTACAACTAATGGAAAGAGGAAATCATACAAAGTCTTTTTTTCATTCACACGTATACAAACATAATCTACATGCATGTACACACTGCTATATCTAGCTTAGCTGTCAAAGAATGCACACCTGCACAGTTTCACATTGTACATCACTCTCTCGTTAATGACATGTGCCACTCATTCTGACAACCCATTCATCCGTAAAGCAGCACACTGTCGTAAACCATAACAACGTACAGTACGGCGAACAGCACGTCGTACCATACATAACATTTCCCCCTCCAAAACCAGGGACTGGTACATTTATAAACATGTCTATAGGCCAAGAACCTAGAGTGACACCTGTAAGAAAGAAACATTAACCCTTAAACGGAAGAGGTAAATAATGACTCTCCGTACTAGCCAGTTCAGTCCATTAACCTGGAGGTTGACTAAGACACCTAACGGAGCCTAAGAATGAAAGGAGGTTAAGTAGTCCCCCAGATGAGCATGGCTTGTTCGTGCCCTCATAGGCCCTTCTTCAGCCGCCCCCGCTTGTGGCTCTGGACCTTGGGGAGCCCACAGAGGCTGGGGCTCGGGTGGTAGTAGTGGAGGAGGTGATTCAGGTGGCGTCTCTGGCCTGTATGTCAGTTTTGTGGGCATTTGTATTTCTTGAGGGGCAGGGACTATTCTGAGGCGGCTGGAGTGCCAGCGTGATCCATTGCTCAGCATGAAGGTGGTGGGCCCCAGTTGTCGACTGACCTGCAAGGGGTCCGACCAGAATGAGGTCATTTTGTTGCACCGCTGAGACCGTCGGGCTCAGACCCAGTCTAACACTTGGATGACCGGCTTCTTCACCCTGTGTGCCTTGTCGAAACGCTGTTTCATTGCTCTTTGGTGCCTGGTCACTGCCTGCTTTTCTTGGGTGCGCCTAGTCGCCGGGTCTGCTATTCTCTGTGTTCTGAGTCTGTCCAGTGGCAGTTCCATCTCACGACCTAGCATGAGAGATGCCAGGGAGACCTGTGTTGTTGTGTGTTTGCTTGCGCTGTAGTGCATTAGTGTTTGGTTCAAAGCAGTTTGGAATGTGCACCCCTGGACCAGGTGCTCTCTGATGCTGTTCTTCAGCGTTTTGTTGAAGCGTTCCACCCCTCCGTTAGCTTGCCGTGCGGATGTGTTTGATTCCCTTGCTGCTGAGATAGGAGGAGAACTCGACAGAGGTTAGCTGCTACCCATTGTCCGTGGTGAGAGTGAGGGATAGGCCCCACCTTGTGAACAGGCTGTCTAGGATGTCCACGATGGACTGTGCTGTGACAGTTCCAACAGGAACCACTTCTGGCCACTTAGAGTGGAGGTCATATACAACCACCAGGATGCGCTGATGGTGAGGGACTGCATGCCCACGCCACAGATATCTAGCTGGATGTGCTCCCATGGTTGGGACGGCCACACGAGAGGCTGCAAGGGACCTGGGGCGGACTTTCCTGTTTTCCCACTGAGGAGGTATGCAGCACAATCCCTGACCGGGGCTTCAATGTCGTGGTCGATGCCTGGCCACCACACAACAGAGGTGGGACCATGTCATTGTTTTACAAGTCACAAGTAAGTCTCAAGTCTTAGCACTCAAGTCCCAAGTCAAGTCCCAAATCAAGACAGGCAAGTCTGAGTCAAGTCTCAAGTCAAGACCAACAAGTATCAAGTCAAGTTTCTTTCTAAAATTATCTGCCGAAATTGTTGCAACCCCTATCACTAGCCTGTTCAATCTCTCTTTCGTATCGTCTGAGATTCCCAAAGATTGGAAGGCTGCCGCAGTCATCCCCCTCTTCAAAGGGGGAGACACTCTAGACCCAAACTGCTATAGACCTATATCTATCCTACCCTGCCTTTCTAAGGTCTTCGAAAGCCAAGTTAACAAACAGATTACTGACCATTTAGAATCCCACCGTGCCTATGCAATCTGGTTTCAGAGCTGGTCATGGGTGCACCTCAGCCACGCTCAAGGTCCTAAATGATATCATAACCGCCATCGATAAAAGACATTACCGTGCAGCCGTATTCATAGACCTGGCCAAGGCTTTCGACTCTGCCAATCACCACATTCTTATTGGCAGACTCAACAGCCTTGGTTTCTCAAATGATTTCCTCGCCTGGTTCACCAACTACTTCTCTGATAGAGTTCAGTGTGTCAAATCGGAGGGCCTGTTGTCCGGACCTCTGGCAGTCTCTATGGGGGTCGTCTCCATGGAGGCCGACTCTCTTCTCTGTATACATCAATGATGTCGCTCTTGCTGCTGGTGATTCTCTGATCCACCTCTACGCAGACGACACCATTCTGTATACTTCTGGCCCTTCTTTGGACATTGTGTTAACAACCTCCAGACGAGTTTCAATGCCATACAACTCTCCTTCCGTGGCCTCCAACTGCAAGTAAAACTAAATGCATGCTCTTCAACCGATCACTGCCCGCACCTGCCCGCCTGTCCAGCATCACTACTCTGGACGGTTCTGACTTAGAATACGTGGACAACTACAACCTACCTAGGTGTCTGGTTAGACTGTAAACTCTCCTTCCAGACTGACATCTCCAATCCAAAATTAAATCTAGAATCGGCTTCCTATTTCGCAAAAAAGCATCCTTCACTCATGCTGCCAAACATACCTTCGTTATAACTGACCATCCTACCGATCCTCGACTTCGGCAATGTCATTTATAAAATAGCCTCCAACACTCTACTCAAAAAATTGGATGCAGTCTATCACAGTGCCATTCGTTTTGTCACCAAAGCCCCATATACTACCCACCACTGTGACCTGTACGCTCTCGTTGGCTGGCCCTCGCTTCATAGTCGTTGCCAAACCCACTGGCTCCAGGTCACAAGTCTCTGCTAGGTAAAGCCCCACCTTATCTCAGCTCACTGATCACCATAGCAGCACCCACTCATAGCATGTGCTCCAGCAGGTATATCTCACTGGTCACCCCCAAAGCCAATTCCTCCTTTGGCCGCCTTTCATTCCAGTACTCTGCTGCCAATGACTGGAACGAACTGCAAAAATCACTGAAGCTGAAGACTCATATCTCCCTCACTAGCTTGAATCACCAGCTGTCAGAGCAGCTCACATATCACTGCACCTGTACATAGCCCATCTGTAAACAGCCCATCCAACTACCTCATTCCCATACTGTATTTATTTATTTATCTTGCTCCTTTGCACCCCAGTATCTCTACTTGCACATTCATCTTCTGCACATCTACCATTCCAGTGTTTAATTGCTATATTGTAATTTACTTCACCACCATGGCCTATTTATGGCTCATTCAAGACATGGAATTGTGCGGTCAGCTCCTCAACTGTATGCAAGGGGTACTTATCCGGGACAGCCTTGTTCACAGCACAGAGATCCACACAGGTCCGGATTCCACCAGACTTTTTGGTTGCGATGACCAAGTTTGAAATCCAGGGGGCAACATTGACTGGCTCAATGATACCTGCCTCCAACTGTGACTGGAGATCTTTTATGAAGTCATCACGAGTGCAAAGGGAATGTGCCGCAGAGGCTGCATGACTGCGGTCATGTCCGGGTTCACTAGCGGCCTGTGAGTAAAAGTTGTAAGGCAGCCTGGTCAGTCAAACAGAGTTGGCCAGTTCTGTTGCCATGTGCAGGTAACTTGGTGGATAGCTGACCCACTGTCATGTCTCAGTGTGAACCCTAAGCCTGTGAAGAGGTCAAGGCCCAGGAGGTTGGCACCCCGTTTGCAACGTGAAATGTGAATGATGGCAGATGCTTGGCGCAGTAGTGCACTGGGACCTGGGCGGTGCCTGCAATGTCTATCTTGGATCTACCACACCCACACAGGGCAGTGGAGGGCTTGGATCTACCACACCCACACAGGGCAGTGGAGGGCTTGGATCTACCACACCCACACAGGGCAGAGGAGGGCTTGGATCTACCACACCCACACAGGGCAGAGGAGGGCTTGGATCTACCACACCCACTCAGGGCAGTGGAGGGCTTGGATCTACCACACCCACACAGGGCAGTGGAGGGCTTGGATCTACCACACCCACACAGGGCAGTAGAGGGCTGTTGGAGTGGTAGGTGACTAAAAAACTTGTAGTAAGTGGCAAGGTTGAGCAACGACACCGCAGTGCCAGTATCCAGTAGCAAAGGCAAACCCACCTCGCCCAGCTGCACAGTGCATGTCTTGAATGACACATAGTTAGTGGAGATGGTTCGGATTTCAGCGTGTTCATGTTGAGAGTGAGATGAAAATAAAGGCCTGTTCTGGGTGGAGCTAGTAGCTGGGGCAGAACGACACACTTTAGCAAAGTGATTGTATTTTGAACAGTTCTTGCATATCGTTCCACGGGCTGGGCAGTTTGAAGCCCTTGAATTGTGAGAGCTAGCCCCACAGGTGCCACAGCTTCTTCTGTTTGTTTGTCTGTGTGCCTGCTGCACGGGCATGTCGGTGTCTGTGTCCATGCAGCTATCGACGTGGGAGGGCGTGAACAGCACATGATTGTTGTAGTGGCCTGCTCAGGCTTGAAGCTGCTGTCTGAGAATGGCTGGGGGCCGAGTGTATGCTGCAGAGCTGTCTGTTAGCATAGTAGAGCATTCCAAAGCCACGTCAACCTGGAGTGCTATTTTAATAGCTCCATCAAGTTGTAAATTATCTGATTCCAAAAGTAGTTTCTCCCTTGTCCTTTCACATAATGTCCCCTCTATCAGCTAATCCCTGATGATCTCGCCCTGAAGTGTCCCGTAGTTACATTAGCTAGCCAAATCCCTCAAATTAGCCACGTAGCGTTGAATGGACGCATTGGTGTCTTTTCTGTAGCCGGTAGCGTCGGAGGAGCACTCGCTCTTTCCCAGCGAAGTGGTTCTGTGGGAGGCTGACTGCAGCGGTGAATATAGGAGCCGATCCAAGCGCTCTGAAAACCCTCTGTCCCTCTGTACCGAGGCAGTGATGGAGCTGTCCTCCGCTTGTCGGAGATTCTAGAAAAGTCCATAGCTTCGAGATAAGTGTTAAAACTTTTAAGACAGTTATTCCACGGTTCGCCAGGCACGGAGAGGAATGATGCTAGTGGTGGTAAGCTGAATTCAGCCATCTTCGTCGCCAATGTTATACCAAGCTTAGCTGTCAAAGAATGCACACCTGCACAGTTTCACATTGTACATCACTCTCTCGTTAATGACATGTGCCACTCATTCTGACAACCCATTCATCCGTAAAGCAGCACACTGTCGTAAACCATAACAACGTACAGTACGGCGAACAGCACGTCATACAATACATAACACACACACCATTTTAAGTATTTTTTTTTACCACCTAACATAGGTAGGCCGTCATTGTAAATAAGAATTTGTTCTTAACGGACTTGCCTAGTTGAAAAATAAAACTCATTATGCATTTGTAAGGTTCTGCACACAAAGTACACACCACACCGTTATGTCCTTTGTAATTTCACATGAATCCATGCCAATGCATTACTCAAAGTTAACACGATACAATAGGAACTTTCCATATACACAAAGATAAAAGTCCTCCATATTTTGTGAGAGCAATGTTGGAATCAATTGTTCATTTCAATTCAAAACAACTTTATTTATCCCCTCAGTAGCAACTAGGAAAGGTATTGCCACATTACATTATGGATATTGACATTCTTCACAAATAACAAAATATACAGCCAACAGATATAACATCCCCAATAACACACACAAAATAATTAAGGTTCCTCAAAGGTTCTTTGGGAAGGGTGATGGTTCTATGTGGAACCAAACTGACTCAAAAAAACGCTTTGAGCCCTTTAATGGTTCTTTGTAGTTCAAAATAGGGATTGGGGAAAGTTCTTTATAGAACCATGAAATCAAATTCTCTGTAAAGGTTCCAAAAAGAACCATATAAAAGGTTTTTTTGGTGCTACTGTATATAGAACCCTTTTTTAATTGTTCTTTAAAGAACCTAAGGAAAGGGTTCTTTATGGCACTGTACAGGTTTCATTTAAAACCTTATGAGCATGGTTCTTTACAGAACCTTTCATAAAGAGGTTCCATATAGCACCACAAAGGGTTCCCATATGGTTATGTAGAATATAGAATATATAGAATCATTTGTTTTTAGTGTGTACATACATAAATATACTGAACAAATATATATATGCAACATGCAACAATTTCAAAGATTTTACTGAGTTACAGTTCATATAAGGAAATCAGTCAATTTAAATACATTCACTAATCTATGGATTTCACATGACTGGGAATACAGATATGCATCTGTTGGTCACAGATACTGTACCTTTAAAAAAAAAGGTTAGGTTGCGTGGATCAGAAAACCAGTCCGTATCTGGTGTGACCACCATTTGCCTCATGCAGTGCAACACATCTCCTACGCATAGAGTTGGTCAGGCTGTTGATTGTGGCCTGTGGAATGTTGTCAATCCAGAGCATCCCAAACATGCTCAATGGGTGACATGCCTGGTGAGTATACAGACCATGGAAGAACTGTGACATTTTCATCTTCTAGGAATTGTGTACAGATCCTTGTGCCATGGGGCTGTGCATTATCATGCTGAAACATGAGGTGATGGCGGCGGATGAATGGCACGACAATGGCCTCAGGATCTCGTCAAAGTATCTCTGTGCATTCCAATTGCCATCGATAAAATGCAATTGTTTTTGATGTACATAGCTTATGCCTGCCCATACCATAACCCCACCACCACCATGGGGCACTCAGTTCACAATGTTGACATCAGTAAACTGCTCGCCCACACGACGCCATACACGTGGTCTGCAATTGTAAGGCCGGTTGGACGTACTGGGATATTCTCTAAAACGACGTTGGAGGCGGCTAATGCTAGAGAAATGAACATTCAATTCTCTGGCAACAGCTCTGGTGGACATTCCTGCAATCAGCATGCCAATTGCACACTCCCTCAAAACTTGAGACATCTCAAAACTTGTATTGTATGAGCAAACTGCACATTTTAGAGTGGCCTTTTATTGTCCCCAGCACTAGGTGCACCTCTGTAATGATCATGCTGTTTAATCAGCTTGTTGATATGTCACACTTGTCAGGTGGATGGATTATCTTGGCAAAGGAGAAATGCTCACTAACAGGGATGTAAACAAATTTGAGGAAAACATTTGATAGAAATAAGCTTTTTGTGGTTATGAAACATTTCTGGGATCTTTTATTTCAGTTCATGAAACATGGGACCAACACTTTACATGTTGTATTCATAATTTTGTTCAGTGTAGAATATGATATTATCTTGGTCCCTCTTGGAGTCGAGGGCGTCCAATAAGCTCCTGGATGAACTGGCTTAATATGCATTGTTAATGTAATGTATGAAAAAGAAGAAGCAGTGTTGCATTTTTAATATTCAACTATGCAGCGATAACTACAAAAACTCTTAATATTCATGGGGAAAACATGTTATTGAAAAGTTTTTGGGGGGCTGATTCCAATGGTTTTCATGCCAATTTTAAATGTCTTTCATTTTACTATTGACTTCAATCTAACTGACTGATTGCATGGCTTTCGGGGCTGAACGGGGCATTCTAAATACCTGCGTCTCATTAAAATATTCCATTAGAAAGCAGCTCTCCGTGTGATCGTTTCCGAAAGTATTTGCTCATGAACCTGAAAATATTAGCAAGCCAACTAAGAACGGTTGAACCTTTTCAATAATGCATGGGGAGTCCTTTGGGGACTCCAGCAGGGACGATATTGATAGATTTTTATTCATCTATTCCACAGAGCTGTTATGTGTTTACCACCAGGTCCCTCGTAGAGGTGGTGGTTATAAAAGGTGCTCAATTAGCTTTACATCTTCTATTCTCCCAGTCAGAACATTAGCAGGAGAACTAGTGGTTTTAAAAGAGAGAAAGAAAGAGAGAGAGGACAGGAGGAGAGAGAGGATAGGTAAAGAGAAGAGAGAGAGGAGAGAGACAGGGAAAGAGAAGAGAGAGAGAGAAGAGAGAGAGGAGAGAGAGGTCAAGTGAAAAGAAGAGAGAGAGGAGAGCGAGAGGACAGGTAAAGAGAAGAGAGAGAGGAGAGAGACAGGTAAAGAGAGGAGAGAGAGAGGACAGGTAAAGAGAAGAGAGAGAGGAGAGAGACAGGGAAAGAGAAGAGAGAGAGAGAAGAGAGACAGGGAAAGAAAATTCCTTAGAAAAAAGACAAACACCTGCCTGCAGGTGACAGCATTCCCTCCCCCATATGCCCCCCTAGGCACAACTATGACAACATAACCAACAAAAACGGGTCACAACTCCTGCAGCTCTGTCGCACGCTGGGTATGTACATAGTCAATGGTAGGCTTCGAGGGGACTCCTATGGTAGGTTCACCTATAGCTCATCTCTTGGCAGTAGCACTGTAGACTACTTTATCACTGACCTCAACCCAGAGTCTCTCAGAGCGTTCACAGTCAGCCCACTGACACCCCTATCAGACCACAGCAAAATCACAGTCTACTTGAACAGAGCAATACTCAATCATGAGGCATCAAAGCCAAAGGAACTGAGTAACATTAAGAAATGCTATAGATGGAAGGAATGCAGTTTGGAAACCTACCAAAAAACAATTAGGCAACAGCAAATTCAATCCCTTTTAGACAACTTCCTGGGTAAAATGTTCCACTGCAATAGTGAAGGTGTAAACTTGGCAGTAGAAAATCTTAACAGTATATTTGACCTCTCAGCTTCCCTATCAAATCTAAAAATCTCAAATAGAAAACCGAAGAAAATGAACAACAATGACAAATGGTTTGATAAAGAATGCAAAAATCTAAGAAATAAATTGAGGAACCTGTCCAACCAAAAACATAGAGACCCGGAAAACCTGAGTCTACGCCTTCACTATGGCGAATCACTAAAACAATACAGAAATACACTACGGAAAAAGAAGGAACAGCACGTCAGAAATCAGCTCAATGTAATTGAGGACTCCATAGACTCTAACCAATTCTGGGAAAATTGGAAAACACTAAACAAACAACAACACGAAGAATTATCTATCCAAAATGGAGATGTATGGGTAAACCACTTCTCCAATCTTTTTGGCTCTATAACAAAGAATAAAGAACAAAAACATATACATGATCAAATACAAATCCTAGAATCAACTATTAAAGACTACCAGAACCCATTGGATTCTCCAATTACCTTGAATGAGTTACAGGACAAAATAAAAACCCTCAAACCCAAAAAGGCCTGTGGTGTTGATGGTATCCTTAATGAAATGATCAAATATACAGACAACAAATTCCAATTGGCTATACTAAAACTCTTTAACATCGTCCTTAGCTCTGGCATCTTCCCCAATATTTGGAACCAAGGACTGATCACCCCAATCCACAAAAGTGGAGACAAATTTGACCCCAATAACTACCGTGGAATATGCGTCAACAGTAACCTTGGGAAAATACTCTGCATTATCATTAACAGCAGACTCGTACATTTCCTCAATGAAAACAATGTACTGAGCAAATGTCAAATTGGCTTTTTACCAAATTACCGTACAACAGACCATGTATTCACCCTACACACCCTAATTGACAACCAAACAAACCAAAACAAAGGCAAAGTCTTCTCATGCTTTGTTGATTTCAAAAAAGCCTTCGACTCAATTTGGCATGAGGGTCTGCTATACAAATTGATGGAAAGTGGTGTTGGGGGTAAAACATACGACATTATAAAATCCATGTACACAAACAACAAGTGTGCGGTTAAAATTGGCAAAAAACACACACATTTCTTCACACAGGGTCGTGGGGTGAGACAGGGATGCAGCTTAAGCCCCACCCTCTTCAACATATATATCAACGAATTGGCGCGGGCACTAGAACAGTCTGCAGCACCCGGTCTCACCCTACTAGAATCCGAAGTCAAATGTCTACTGTTTGCTGATGATCTGGTGCTTCTGTCACCAACCAAGGAGGGCCTACAGCAGCACCTAGATCTTCTGCACAGATTCTGTCAGACCTGGGCCCTGACAGTAAATCTCAGTAAGACCAAAATAATGGTGTTCCAAAAAAGGTCCAGTCACCAGGACCACAAATTCCATCTAGACACCGTTGCCCTAGAGCACACAAAAAACTATACATACCTCGGCCTAAACATCAGCACCACAGGTAACTTCCACAAAGCTGTGAACGATCTGAGAGACAAGGCAAGAAGGGCCTTCTATGCCATCAAAAGGAACATAAATTTCAACATACCAATTAGGATCTGGCTAAAAATACTTGAATCAGTCATAGAGCCCATTGCCCTTTATGGTTGTGAGGTCTGGGGTCCGCTCACCAACCAAGATTTCACAAAATGGGACAAACACCAAATTGAGACTCTGCATGCAGAATTCTGCAAAAATATCCTCCGTGTACAACGTAGAACACCAAATAATGCATGCAGAGCAGAATTAGGCCGATACCCACTAATTATCAAAATCCAGAAAAGAGCCGTTAAATTCTACAACCACCTAAAAGGAAGCGATTCCCAAACCTTCCATAACAAAGCCATCACCTACAGAGAGATGAACCTGGAGAAGAGTCCCCTAAGCAAGCTGGTCCTAGGGCTCTGTTCACAAACACAAACACACCCCACAGAGCCCCAGGACAACAGCACAATTAGACCCAACCAAATCATGAGAAAACAAAAAGATAATTACTTGACACATTGGAAAGAATTAACAAAAAAACAGAGCAAACTAGAATGCTATTTGGCCCTAAACAGAGAGTACACAGTGGCAGAATACCTGACCACTGTGACTGACCCAAACTTAAGGAAAGCTTTGACTATGTACAGACTCAGTGAGCATAGCCTTGCTATTGAGAAAGGCCGCCGTAGGCAGACATGGCTCTCAAGAGAAGACAGGCTATGTGCTCACTGCCCACAAAATGAGGTGGAAACTGAGCTGCACTTCCTAACCTCCTGCCCAATGTATGACCATATTAGAGAGACATATTTCCCTCAGATTACACAGATCCACAAAGAATTCGAAAACAAATCCAATTTTGATAAACTCCCATATCTACTGGGTGAAATTCCACAGTGTGCCATCACAGCAGCAAGATTTGTGACCTGTTGCCACAAGAAAAGGGCAACCAGTGAAGAACAAACACCACTGTAAATACAACCCATATTTATGTTTATTTATTTTAACTTGTGTGCTTTAACCATTTGTACATTGTTACAACACTGCATATATATAATATGACATTTGTAATGTCTTTATTGTTTTGAAACTTCTGTATGTGTAATGTTTACTGTTCATTTTTATTGTTTATTTGACTTTTGTATATTACCTACCTCACTTGCTTTGGCAATGTTAACACATGTTTCCCATGCCAATAAAGCCCCTTGAATTGAAATTGAATTGAAAGAGAGAGGAGAGTGAGAGGACAGGTAAAGAGAAGAGAGAGAGGAGAGAGACAGGTAAAGAGAGGAGAGAGAGAGGACAGGGAAAGAGAAGAGAGAGAGAGAAGAGAGACAGGGAAAGAGAGAGGAGAGTGAGAGGACAGGTAAAGAGAAGAGAGAGAGGAGAGAGACAGGTAAAGAGAGGAAAGAGAGAGGAGAGTGAGAGGACAGGTAAAGAGAGGAGAGAGAGGAGAGAGAGGACAGGCAAACAGGAGAGAGGACATGTAAAGATACTTTTTTTGTATGGAAGTTTTTGTATGGAGGTCAATTTTGGCCATCAAAAAATGTAATTGCTATGTGCTACGTGAGGTTTATTTGATCGAATAGAAGTTTTGTAATGATTAGGTTATTACGAGTTTACTGATATAAGTAGGACACATAACATCCAGGCAACTTTGAGAAAAAACACTTTATATCAGAGTTGTCTTGAAATGGCTATTCATATTCATGACATGAGGCTAGTAGCATCAGTGGTGTAAAGTACTTAAGTAAAAATACATTACAGTACTACTTAAGTCGTTTTGGGGGGCATCTGTACTTTACTTTACTATTTATATTTTTTCCAAATTTTACTTTTACTTCACTGCATTCCTAAAGAAAAGAATGTACTTTTTACTCCATACATTTTCCCTGACACCCAAAAGTAATCGTTACATTTTGACATGAAAATGGTCCAATTCACACACTTATCAAGAGAACATCCCTGTTCATCCCTACTGCCTCTGATCTGGCAGACTCGCTAAACACAAATGCTTCATTTGTAAATTATGTCTGAATGTTGGAGTGTGCCCCTGCTATCCGCCAATAAAACAAAAACGAGAAAATTGTACCGTCTGGTTTGCTTAATATAAGGAATTTGAAATGATTTATACTTTTACTTTTGATACTTAAGTATATTTAAAAGCAAATACTTTTGGACTTTTACTCAGGTAGTATTTTACTGGGTGACTTCCACTTTTACTTGAGTCATTTTCTATTAAGGTATCTTTACTTTTACTCAAGTATGACAATTTAGTATTTTTTCTACCACTGGGTAGCATAGCATCTCTCTCCATTGAATACAGGCGGTTGGCGTCAACAACCGTCATCAAATATTCAAAAAAGTATGAAAATAACAAGATGTATCCACCAATCCAAAGAGAGGAATAGGCGGGAGCTAGAAAGCCCGCCGTTCCATTCTGTGGACAATGAATCCCATTGTTTGAGCGGAGACATAAGTATCTCATTATTATATCAAAATCTTTGGTATGTGTTTGTTCACTGCATGCGTGTGAGAAATAGAGAACAGGGAGAGTGAGAAGAAAGGAAGAGGGAGAAAGAAGGATGAGCGAGAGAGAGAACTACCAGCGTCCTGTTTAATAGTAAAAAAAACTGAACTCCTCAACTGAACTTATTATTATTACATATTCATTATTCCGAAACCCACTCTTTTTGTGCTTAAATATTACATAAATATGTGGTATCACTGCAGCCCACACACTACATTCATTACCATTTATTTCAGCAAGCGGCTAGTATACATAACTTTAATGTGCATATTATCAATTTATGCAGCACCAGTGCCAAACATTAGCCCACAACATACAGTAATATTCTAGTAAGACTGTAATGTTTGCGATGGGAGTCGGGAAGCAAGTTCATGGAGTGCATCATTTAATAAACAAATGAACAAAACAAGAACCACGAACACCGCACAGACAAGAAACAGAAACAATGACACCTGGGGAAGGAACCAAAGGGAGTGACAAAAATAGGGAAGGTAATTAAGGAGGTGATGGAGTCCAGGTGAGTCTGATGACGCGTAGGTGCAAGTAACGATGGTAACAGGTGTGCGCCATAACGAGCAGCCTGGTGACCTAGAGGCTGGAGAGGGAGATCACGTGACATAAACATTCAAACTGTAGCTATCATTGCCACCTTTTGTATAGTGCCGTGAGTAAATACTGAGACAGTGATACCAAACTTAAGGTGGCTATAAATAAACTTTATATCACTGTCTATGTTCCACTGCTTTACTATGTCGCATAGTTTTGAGCGAAAGTTAGGCACATTCAACTTCACATATTCATACTGTCTCCACTGGCCACCCGGATAAGAATATCTGCATCACACTGCATAAGGTCTACACGTTCTTAGCTGTCTATCAACCCGTAGGACTGCATCAGGTCTGTATGACATCACTCCTACACTATCATTGTCGTCATGTTGACGCACTGCTAGCGGCAGTTGAGTAGGCTGTAATAGCATCTGTAGACGTACTGTATATGTCTAGAAGAGGTGGAAATCGAATCACATCACAGAGTTAACATAGCGTTAGACACACGTAAAGCAAATGTTTCATACACTTTGTTACATATCAACAGACAGATAGGATGTAGTATGGGTAGAATCCCCAGGAGGAGACAGGCCTCGGGAGGAGAATGTCTCCCGGTTCAAACAGTGCTGTAGGAGATTAGCAGTTAGAGAGAGGCAATGCAGTGCCGTGAGAGGGATTGAGAGGGGGTAGTGAGGGAGAGAGAGAGAGAGAAAGAGAGAGAGAGAGAGTTTAAGCCCCACTCTACAGATACAGAGCAATCGGAAAGTATTCAGACCCCTTGACTTTTTCAACATTTTGTTACCTTACAGCCTTATTCAAAAATGTATTAAATCATTTATTTTCCTCTTATCAATCTACATAAAAACAGATTATAAAAACTTTCCTCCGTTACTTTGTTGAAACATCTTTGCCAGCGATTACAGCCTCGTGTCTTCTTGGGTATGACACAGCAAGCTTGGCACAGCTGTATTTGGGGAGTTTCTCCTATTCTTCTATGCTGATCCTCTCAAGCTCTGTCAGATTGGATGGGGAGCGTCGCTGCACAGCTATTTTCAGGTCTCTCCAGAGATGTTCGATCGAGTTCAAGTCCGAGCTCTGGCTGGGCCACTCAAGGACATTCAGACACTTGTCCCAAAGCCATTTCATTGTCTTGGCTGTGTGCTTAGGGTCGTTGTCCTGTTGGAAGGTGAATCGTCGCCTAAGTCTGAGGTCCTGAATGCTCTGGAGCAGGTTTTCATCAAGGTTCTCTCCGTACTTTGCTCTGTTCATCTTTCCCTCGAGTCTGACTAGTCTCCCAGTCCCTGCTGCAGAAAAACATCCCCACAGCATGATGCTTCCACCACCATGCTTCACCGTAGGGATGGTGCAAGGTTCCCTCTAAATGTGACATTTGGCATTCAGGCCAAAGAGTTTGATCTTAATTTCATCAGACCAGAGAATCTTGTTTCTCATGGTCTGAGAGTCTTTAGATGCCTTTTGACAAACTCCAAGAGGGCTGTCATGTGCCTTTTACTGAGGAATGGCTTCCGTCTGGCCACTCTACCATAAATACCTGATTGGTGGAGTGCTGCAGAGGTGGTTGTCCTTCTGGAAGAACTCTGGAGCTCTATCAGAGTGACCATTGGGTTCTTGGTCACCTCCCTGACCAAGGTCCTTCTCCCCCGATTACTCAGTTTGACCAGGACAAGTCTTGGTGGTTCGAAACTTCTTCGATTTAAGAATGATGGAGGCCACTGTGTTCTTGGGGAGCTTCAATACTGCAGACATTTTTTGGTACCCTTCCCCAGATCTGTGCCTCGACATAATCCTGTCTCGGAGCTCTACAGACAATTCCTTTGACTTCATGGCTTGGTTTTTGCTCTGACATGCACCGTCAAATGTGGGACCTTATATAGACAGGTGTGTGCCTTTCCTAAGCATGTCCAATCAATTGAATTTACTACAGGTGGACTACAATAAAGTTGTAGAAATATCTCAAGGATGATCAATGGAAAGAGAATACACCTGAGGTCAATTTCGAGCCTCATTGCAAAGGGTCCGAATATTTATGTAAATAAGGTATTTCTGTTTTTTATTTTTTATACATTTGCCAACATTTCTAAAAACCTGTTTTCGCTTTCCTATTATAGGGTATTGTGTATAAATTAATGAGGGAAAAAAATATTTTAGCAATTTTAGAATAAGGCTGTTATAAACTTCTTCGGGATAGGGGGCAGTATTCGGAAGTTTGGATGACTGAGGTGCCCAAAGTAAACTGCCTGTTACTCAGGCCCAGAAGCGAGGATATGCATATAATTGGTTGTATTGGATAGAAAACACTCTAACGTCTCCAAAACAGTTAAAATAATGTCTGTGAGTATAACAGAACTGATATGGCAGGCGAAAACCCGCGAGTGGATGAGGGCGTGCACTTCGTTATTTATCTCCGGTAATGAACATACTATTCTCCGTCTTAAATTTGATAGTTTATTTACATATCAGGGTACCTGAGGATTGATTAGAAACGTTGTTTCACTTGTTTGGACGAAGTTTATTGGTAACTTTTGGGATTCATTTGTATGCATTTTGAACGAGGGAAAACGGTGGATTACTGAATCAAGCGCGCCAAATAAACTGACTTTTTTGGGATAAAAAGAAGGACTTTATCGAACAAAACGATCATTTGTTATGTAGCTGGGACCCTTGAAATTGAAGATCTTCAAAGGTAAGTGATTTATTTTATCGCTATTCCTGACTTTCGTGACGCCTCTGCTTGTTTGGAAAATGTTTGTAATGCTTTTGTATGCAGGGCGCTGTCCTCAGATAATCGCATGGTATGCTTCGCCGTAAAGCCTTTTTGAAATCTGACAAAGTGGCGTGATTAACAAGAAGTTAAGCTTTTAAACGATGTAAGACACTTGCATTTTCATGAATGTTTAATATTACAAATTTAGTATTTTTTATTTCGCGCACTGCAATTTCACAGGATGTTAGCGAAGTGGGATGCTAGCGTCCCACTGTTCCAAAATAAGATTTTATGAAGCAAAATGTGGAAAAAGTCAAGGGGTCTGTAAACTTTCCAAATGCACTGTATATCAACGAATTGGCAAGGGCACTAGAACAGTCTGCACCACCCGGCCTCACCCTACTAGAATCTGAAGTCAAATGTCTACTGTTTGCTGATGATCTGGTGCTTCTGTCACCAACCAAGGAGGGCCTACAGCAGCAACTAATCTTCGGCACAGATTCAGTCAGACATGGGACCTGACAGTAAATCCAAGTAAGACAAAGATAATGGTGTTCCAAAAAAGTTCCAGTTGCCAGGACCACAAATTCAAATTCCATCTAGACACTGTTGCACACAAAAAAGTAGACACACCTCGGCCTAAACATTAGTGCCACAGGTAACTTCCACAAAGCTGTGAACGATCTGAGAGAAAAGGCAAGGGCTTTCTATGCCATCAAGAGGAACATAACATTTTATATACCAATTAGGATCTGGCTAAAAATACTTGAGTCAGTTATAGAACCCATTGCCCTTTATGGTTGTGAGGTCTGGGGTCCGCTCACCAAGCAAGAATTCACAAAATGGGATAAACAACAAATTGAGACTCTGCATGCATAATTCTGCAAAAATATCCTCTTTGTACAACACAAAACACCAAATAATGCATGCAGAGCAGAGTTAAGCCGACACCCGGTTATTATCAACATTCAGAAAAGAGCCGTTGAATAGGGGACTCTTCTCCAGGTTCATATCTCTGTAGGTGACGGCTTTGTTATGGAAGGTTTGGGAATCGCTTCCTTTTAGGTGGTTATAGAATTTAAGGGTCTGTTTACAAACACAAACAGACCCCACAGAGCTCCAGGACAGCAACACAATTAGACCCAACCAAATCATGAGAAAACAAAAATATATTTACTGGACACATTGGAAAGAATTAACAAAAAACAGAGCAAACTAGAATGTTATTTGGCCCTAAACAGAGTACACAGTGGCAGAATACCTGACCACTGTGATTGACCCAAACTTAAGGAAAGCTTTGACTATGTACAGACTCAGTGAGCATAGCCTTGCTATTGAGAAAGGCCGACGTAGGCAGACCTGGCTCTCAAGAGAAGTCAGGCTATGTGCACAATGCCCACAAAATGAGGTGGAAACTGAGCTGCTCTTCCTAACCTCCTGACAAATATATTACCATATTAGAGACACATACTTCCCTGAGATTACACAGATCGACAAAGAATTCGAAAACAACACATATTTATGTTTATTTATTTTCCCTTTTGTACTTTAACAATTTGCACATCGTTACAACACTATATAGACATAATATGACATTTAAAATGTCATATGAGAGAGAGAAATAGAGAGAGGTAAGAGATGGTGTATGAGATTCACTCGGACCTGATGATAACGGGACAGTAAGTCCACTAATAACAGATATCTCTGCAAGAAAAATACTGCAAACATCAAATTACACATTATCGACATGCAGAGAAGAACAGCTATAGCCAATAGATTGAGGAACCCAGATATTTCTCTCCCACGTAAATTACAGCCATTTAACTCTCCCCAGCTGAAGGTGACGTTAGTTAAATGTGACCGTGGCATTTACATTAGGGTGATAGTGACATGGCTTAGCAAACACAGAGAGAGTTAACCCTGCTAATCTCTTCTTCATTGGTGAAAGGACACCTTAATTGCCTGTTGGGCTGCCATGGATTGAAATCAATTATCTGAGTGAGGACACAAAGGTAAGAAGGGATGGAAGGATGAAAGGATGAAGAAAAGAGAGGGAGAGGGGCATGGAAGTGTAACAGCCCCATCTTGTATGTAGCAGGATTAGACGGGGGGCCTAATAGAGACTAGGTATCTCTCTACTAGACGGGGATGGGGCTAATAGAGGCTGGGGGTATCAATTCAATTCAAGGTCTTTATTGGCATGGGAAACATATGTTAACATTGCCAAAGCAAGTAAAGTAGATAATAAACAAAAGTGAAATAAACAATAAAAAATTAACAGTAAACATTACACTCACAGAAGTTCCAAAATAATAAAGACATTTCAAATGTCATATTATGTCTATGTACAGTATTATAACGACGTGCAAATAGTTAAAGTAGAAAAGGGAAAATAAATAAACATAAATATGGGTTGTATATACAATGGTGTTTGTTCTTCACTGGTTGCCCTTTTCTTGTGGCAACAGGTCACAAATATTGCTGCTGTGATGGCACACTGTGGTATTTCACCCAATAGATATGGGAGTATCAAAATTGGGGGGGTTTCAAATTCTTTGTGGATCTGTGTAATCTGAGGGAAATGTGTGCCTCTAATATGGTCATACACTTGGCAGGTTAGGAAGTGCAGCTCAGTTTCCACCTAATTTTGTGGGCAGTGAGCACATAGCCTGTCTTCACTTGAGAGCCAGGTCTGCCTACGTCGGCCTTTCTCAATTGCAAGACTATGCTCATTGAGTCTGTACATAGTCAGAGCTTTCCGTAAGTTTGGGTCAGTCACAGTGGTCAGGTATTCTGCCACTGTGTACTTTCTGTTTAGGGCCAAATAGCATTCTAGTTTGCTCTGTTATTTTGTTAGAGCTCCAGGACCAGCTTGCTTAGTGGACTCTTCTCCAGGATCATCTCTCTGTTGTTATGGAAGGTTTGGGAATCGCTTCCTTTTAGGTGGTTGTAGAATTTAACAGCTCTTTTCTGGATTTTGATAATTAGCGGGTATCGGCCCAATTCTGCTCTGCATGCATTATTTGGTGTTTAACATTGTACAAGGACGATATTTTTGCAGAATTCTGCATGCAGTCTCAATTTGATGTTTGTCCCATTGGTTGGTGAGCAGACCCTAGACCTCACAACCATAAAGGGCAATGGGTTCTATAACTGATTCAAGTATTTTTAGCCAGATCCTAATTGGTGTGTCGAATTTTATGTTCCTTTTGATGGCATAGTAGGCCCTTCTTGCCTTGTCTCTCAGCTCGTTCACAGCTTTGTGTAAGTTACCTGTGGCGCTGATGTTTAGGCCGAGGTATGTATCTTTTTTTGTGTGCTCTAGGGCAACGATGTCTAGATGGAATTTGTATTTGTGGTCCTGGTGACTGGACCATTATTTTTGTCTTACTGAGATTTACTGTCAGGGCCCAGGTCTGACAGAATCTGTGCAGAAGATGTAGGTGCTGCTGTAGGCCCTCCTTGGTTGGTGACAGAAGCACCAGATCATCAGCAAACAGTAGACATTTGCTTCAGATTCTAGTGCCCTCACCAATTTGTTGATATATATGTTGAAGATGGTGGGACTTAAGCTGCATCCCTGTCTCACCCCACGGCTCTGTGGAAAGACATTTTTTTTAAATCAACAAAGCATGAGAAGACTTTGCCTTTGTTTTGGTTTGTTTCTCAATAAGCGTGTGCAAGGTGAATACGTGGTCTGTCTTATGGTAATTGGGTAAAAGCCTATTTGACATTTGCTCAGTACATTGTTTTCAATGAGGAAATGAACTAGTCTGCTGTTAATGATAATGCAGAGGATTTTCCCAAGGTTGCTGTTAACGCATATCCCACAGTAGTTACTGGGGTCAAATTTGTCTCCACTTTTGTAGATTGGGGTGATCAGTCCTTGGTTCCAAATATTGGGGAAGATGCCAGAGCTAAGGATTATGTTATAGCCAATTGGAATTTGTGGTCTGTGTATTTCATAATTAAAATAAAAAAATCCCAGAAGTGGTTAGAGTCTATGGATTCTACAATTACATTGAGCTGATTTCTGACATGCTGTTCCTTCTTTTTCCATAGTGTATTTCTGTATTGTTTTAGTGATTTACCATAGTGAAGGCGAAGGCTCAGGTTTTCTGGGTCTCTGTTTTTGGTTGGATAGGTTTCTCAATTTCTTTCTTAGGTTTGCATTCTTCATCAAACCATTTGTCGTTGTTGTTAATTTTCTTCTGTTTTCTGTTTGATATTTTTAGATTTGATAGGGAAGCTGAGAGGTCAAATACACTATTTAGGCTTTCTATTGCCAAGTTTACACCTTCACTTTTACAGTGGAACGTTTTGTCAAGGAAGTAGTCTAAAAGGGATTGAATTTGTTGTTGCCTAGGTTTTTTGGTAGGTTTCCGCACTACTTTCCTTCCATCTATAGCATTTCTTAATATTATTCAGTTCCTTTGGCTTTGAAGCCTCATGATTGAGTATTGCTCTGTTCAAGTAGACCGTGATTTTGCTGTGATCTGATAGGGGTGTCAGTGGGTTGACTGTGAACGCTCTGAGAGACTCTGGGTTGAGATCAGTGATAAAGTAGTCTTCAGTACTACTGTCAAGAGATGAGCTATAGCTGTACCTACCATAGGACTATGTACATACCCAGCAGGAGTTGTGACCCATTTTTGTTGGTTATGTTGTCGTAGTTGTGCCTAGGGGGGCATATGGGGGAAGGAATGCTGTCACCTCCAGGTAGGTATTTGTACCCCTGTGCGCTGAGGGTGTTGGGTTCTTGTCCAGTTCTGGCATTTAGGTCACCACAGACTAGTACCTCTCTGTACTAGACAGGGACAGGGCTAATAAAGGCTAGCTTAATCTCTCTACTAGCCGAGTGGGGGGACTAATAGAGGCTGGGTATCTCTCTACTAGATGGGTGGGGCTAATAGAGGCTGGGTATCTCTCTACTAGATGGGGGGGCCTAATAAAGGCTGGGTATCTCTCTACTAGATGGGGGGGCCTAATAGAGGCTGGGTATCTCTCTACTAGATGAGGGGGCCTAATAGAGGCTGGGTATCTCTCTACTAGACTGGGGGGACCTAATAGAGGCTGGGTATATCTCTACTAGATGGGGGGGGACGAATAGAGGCTGGGTATCTCTCTACTGGATGGGGGGGGGGGGGCTAATAGAGGCTGGGTACCTCTCTACTAGATGGGGGGGGCTAATAGAGATGGGTATCTCTCTACTGGACGGGGGGGGGGGGCGAATAGAGGCTGGTATCTCTCTACTGGACGGGGGGGAGCTAATAGAGGCTGGGTACCTCTCTACTAGATGGGGGGGGCCTAATAGAGGCTGGGTATCTCTCTCTACTAGATGGGGGGGCATAATAGAGGCTGGGTATCTCTCTACTAGATGGGGGGGGGGGGCTAATAGAGGCTGGGTATCTCTCTACTAGTGGGGGGGCTAATAGAGGCTGGGTATCTCTCTACTAGATTGGGGGGGGGCCTAATAGAGGCTCGGTATCTCTACTAGTGGGGGGGGCCTAATAGAGGCTGGGTATCTCTCTACTAGATGGGGGGGCCTAATAGAGGCTGGGTATATCTCTACTAGATTGGGGGGGGCCTAATAGAGGATGGGTATCTCTCTACTAGATGGGGGGACTAATAGAGGCTGGGTATCTCTCTACTAGATGGGGGGCTAATAGAGGATGGGTATCTCTCTACTAGATGGGGGGCTAATAGAGGATGGGTATCTCTCTACTAGATGGGGGGGCCTAATAGAGGCTGGATATCTCTCTACTAGATGGGGGACCTAATAGAAGCTGGGTATCTCTCTACTGAATGTGGGGGCCTAATAGAGGCTGGGTATCTCTCTCTACTAGACCGGGGGGAGGGGGGCTAATAGAGGCTAGGTATCTCTCTCTACTAGACAGGGGGGAGGGGGCTAATAGAGGCTTGGTATCTCTCTCAACTAGACCGGGGGGAGGGAGGCTAATAGAGGCTGGGGAGCTCTCTCTACTAGACCGGGGGGAGGGGGCTAATAGAGGCTTGGTATCTCTCTCAACTAGACCGGGGTGAGGGGGGCTAATAGAGGCTGGGTATCTCTCTCAACTAGACCGGGGTGAGGGGGGCTAATAGTGGCTGGGTATCTCTCTCTACTAGACGGGGGGAGGGGGCAAATAGAGGCTGGGTATCTCTCTCTACTAGACGGGGGGAGGGGCCTAATAGAGGCTGGGTATCTTTCTCTACTAGATGGGGGGGCCTAATAGAGGTTTGGTATATCTCTCTACTAGATGGGGGGGGGGGGGGGCTAATAGAGGCTGGGTATCTCTCTCTACTAGACCGGGGGGAGGGGGGCTAATAGAGGCTGGGTATCTCTCTCAACTAGACCATGGTGAGGGGGGCTAATAGTGGCTGGGTATCTCTCTCAACTAGACCGTGGTGAGGGGGGCTAATAGAGGCTGGGTATCTCTCTCTGCTAGGTGGGGGCATAATAGAGGCTGGGTATCTCTCTCTGCTAGGTGGGGTATAATAGACAGCTCACACTGTGAAGTCATATTGGACTAATTGAAATGAAACACAACCCTTTCCTCTCAATTACACACACACATCCCAAAATATATTTACAGTACCAGTCAAAAGTTTGGACACACCAACTCATTCAAGGGTTTTTCTTTATTTTTACTATTTTCTACATTGTAGAATAATAGTGAATCAAATCAAATCAAATGTATTTATATAGCCCTTCTTACATCAGCTGATATATCAAAGTGCTGTACAGAAACCCAGCCTAAAACCCCAAACAACAAGCAATGCAGGTGTAGAAGCACGGTGGCTAGGAAAAACTCCATAGAAAGGCCAAAACCTAGGAAGAAACCTAGAGAGGAACCAGGCTATTCTGGCTGTGCTGGGTGGAGATTATAACAGAGCATGGCCAAGATGTTCAAATGTTCATAAATGACGAGCATGGTCAAATAATAATAATCACAGTAGTTGTCGAGGGTGCAACAAGTCAGCACCTCAGGAGTAAATGTCAGTTTGCTTTTCATAGCCGATCATTGAGAGTATCTCTACCGCTCCTGTTGTCTCTAGAGAGTTGAAAACAGCAGGTCTGGGACAGGTAGCACGTCCGGTGAACAGGTCAGGGTTCCATAGCCGCAGGCAGAACAGTTGAAACTGGAGCAGTAGCATAAACAGGTGGGTTGGGGACAGCAAGGAGTCATCATGCCAGGTAGTCCTGAGGCATGGTCCTAGGGCTCAGGTCCTCCGAGAGAGAGAAAGAAAGAAAGAGAGAAAGAGAGAATTAGAGAGAGCATACTTAAATTCACACAGGACACCGCATAAGACAGGAGAAATACTCCAGATATAACAGACTGACCCTAGCCCCCCGACACATAAACTACTGCAGCATAAATACTGGAGGCTGAGACAGGAGGGGTCAGGAGACACTGTGGCCCCATCCGATGATACCCCCGGACAGGGCCAAACAGGCAGGATATAACCCCACCCACTTTGCCAAAGCACAGCCCCCACACCAACCCCCACACCACTAGAGGGATATCTTCAACCACCAACTTACCATCCTGAGACCATCCTGAGACAAGGCCGAGTATAGCCCACAAAGATCTCCGCCACGGCACAACCCAAGGGTGGGCGCCCACCCAGTGAAGATATCAAAACTATGAAATAACAGATATGGGAATCATGTGGTCACCAAAAAAGTGTTAAACAAATCAAAACATATTTTATATTTGAGATTCTTCAAAGTAGCCACCATTTGCCTTGATGACAGCTTTGCACACTCTTGACATTCTCTCAACCAGCTTCATGAGGTGGTCGCCTGGAATGCATTTCAACTAACAGGTGTACCTTGTTAAAAATGTATTTGTGGAATTTCTTTCCTTCATGCGTTTGAGACAATCAGTTGTGTTGTGACAAGGTATGGGGGTATACAAAAGATAGCCCTATTTGGTAAAATACCAAGTCCGTATTATGGCAAGTACAGCTCAAATAATCAAAGCGAAACGACAGTCCATCATTACTTTAAGACATGAAGGTCAGTCAATCCGGAACATTTCAAGCACTTTGAAAGTTTCTTCAAGTGCAGTCGCAAAACCCATCAAGCGCTATGATGAAACTGGCTCTTATGAGGACCGCCAAAGGAAAGGAAGACCCAGAGTTACCTCTGCTACACAGAATTAAGTTCATTACAGTTACAGTGGGATCTGGCTCCGACGCACGAGGGGATGAGGACGTATGAAAGATGTTAGGTTTGCGTTAGGTTACCGTGCACTGAGTGAGTCGCCCTCCTCTCTTTTTATCTCTCTCTCCTCCTACTGTATATTCTCAGTCGGCGCCATTCCTCCCTTCTCTCAACATCTCTTCTCCCTCCATACCCTCCACTCTTTTTCCTCTCTCTCCTTCCCACCACCCTAGAGCTCCTCAGTCACTCAGGGCATGATTTTGGGAGCCGCCTCCCTTGCTTCTCTCCCCTCCCTCCAAACACCTCCCTATCACTGCGGCAACGTAATCTCCTTCCAGACCCAACTTCTCTCTTCGACTCCCTGCCCTTATTTATCTTTCTCCTCGATCCTCTCTTTCCCTGTCCCCTCTCCCTCACTCTCTCTTGGTCCCTCTACCCACACTCCCCCTTCCGCTATGTCCTCCTCTATGTTTGTCCCTCTCCCCCTTTCATTCCTCTCCCTCACTCTGTGTCTCGTTAAAGTAACACAGGCAGTAGTGGCTTGACCTGATTGACTTTTATTACATTTTAATACCCTGGTCTCTGTCTGTCTGTCTCTTTCTCTCCTGCAGAGCCATCTCCTGTGCTGAGTTGTTGTGTATTAGCATGTCATCATTAATTCATGGTAAGCTTTAAACACTCAGAGATCTGAGAGACAAAAAGACAGGTTCTAAACACTCAGAGCTCTGAGAGAGAGAGAGACAGGCTCTAAATATTCAGAGCTCTGAGAGAGAGACAGACAGGCTCTAAATATTCAGAGCTCTGGGAGAGAGACAGACAGGCTCTAAATATTCAGAGCTCTGAGAGAGAGAGTGAGAGACAGGCTCTAAATATTCAGAGCTCTGAGAGAGAGAGTGAGAGAGAGACAGGTTCTAAACACTCAGAGCTCTGGGAGAGAGACAGACAGGTTCTAAACATTCAGAGCTCTGAGAGAGAGAGAGACATGTTCTAAACATTCAGAGCCATGAGAGAGAAAAACAGACAGGCTCTAAACACACAAACCTATTGGAGGAGAGTAGGAAGATGAAGGGTTTGATGAAGATGAGGAAAGTGATGGTGATGCCATTTTGTCAATCTCCATTGTCAATCATTGTCAATCATCGGTCATGACACCCATTGCAAAAACCATTAGCTCAGTCCGTGATTTTTGGACACAAAATCTCTGTGTAGTCGTAGCCTTAGACAGATTGAAAGATTAAGGGTGGCTTCAAACCAAAACCCATGAAATGCAGCGTTGCGGTAACTACTGGGGAGAAATGATTAGGTAATAACACTGTTCTCTGTTTTCAATTGGTACACGTCGTTGTAACTTTTCTGACGGACAACACAGCACAACACTAGGCCCTTACCCAACGCACTCCTCCCATTGAAAACCTGATATTGCGTCATTGCGTCATGTAAAGACACGTTACCGTGGAAACGATATCAACAACTACGAGTTGAATACCCAGTCTTCAGTCAGCTCAACTGTCCTACATCACAATATTCTAATACTGGCTAGTTTTATCTCGTCTCTCCTAATGTCCGCTGTTAGATCTTTCTCAGGAGACAAACATAACCAAAATGAACTCACCAGTCACCAACAACACCAGTCTCAGGTTTGACCGTTGACAGCCCACAGAAGCAGTAGCTAGCGCTGGATGTAATCCATATCCTGCCCAAGATTGTTGAACAACTTTATGGATGCCCATTTTCACTAGAGTATTTCCAGAGGAATATGTGCATTGCACATCAAGCTACTGTCAAAGATAATCTGTGGCAGACCACCCATCTTCCGCATGGCAGGGGAAGTAATCACACCATATTGTCTGGGGAATACTGTTTCTCCATGCATGACAATTATCTCTAGGCGTTGCCACCCTGTGTTAATGGACAAAAGGGGTGCATGTATGTTGACATGATTGTAATCCAAACCCAATGTAAATTGTGACCAACTCACTTACAAAACTCTGTTTTGGGCGAGACTGACTTCATGACCAAAATGATCCTATTTACACTTTGTAGTACATTTTGACACTAGAATAAATGTTTCTGACTCATAACGATACAACATAGGCCGTTTTCAAACAGAGAAGTTGCTTTTTTAGTTCAGTCATTGTTTAAGTTACTGCGCTTTTTACGGCATCCCTTTGTCTTGTTTGAAACAGGCCCCCAGTGTCTTATCTGGAGCATGAAGTCACGAGCTGTGCTGGTCAGCTAGCAACCTAGCGGTGCCCAAAGCCCTTGTCTGCCCTAGAAAGCCTATGGAAACTACGATCGCCAGAACGGCCAAACTATTATTCTTGTTCACGGCTGTTTTGGGCTCTAAAATTTGCTTATTTTGATCAAGTTTGATCCCCATTGTAAAAAATGTTAAAGTTCACTACGAATCAAAATATTTAATTAAATAATGATCCATTCTGACTGCTAAATTTGTCGTGCCACAGGACCACGTGTTTACACAGACCAACATGGGCAGGCAGGCTACGAGAGGAGGCTCCTTACCCGTGCCCCCAAACAGTGCTGCTCAGGCAGGATGAAACTGACTACATCAACCATAGTCCTTTACTAGTTACGCCCACTTTCACCATGATCCTTAGCTATTTATTTTGTGCTATTTAGCCCAAGGGGACAGGGTTACGGTCTCTCGAAGCAAGGATTCGACTGCTCCTACAGTTTTGCTTCAATACTGCAGTTTAACTGACGCCAGGCCCAGAAAGACCATTTCCATAGACGGCCACATAGAGAAGTCAGTCAGATTTGAAAAGTCATCACCTTTGTGCACAAAACATCCATTAAATTATTGAAATAATTGTTGCTGAGGCCGCTTTCTTTTCAACACTCACAGCCGAAGACATACTCACATATTCATCTGATGTCTGCCATCCTTTTGAACAACGTGATGACGTCGTCACTGCTCGCTGTGCACACTGAGTGCTTGTGCACATGTGATGTTTGTCCGTATAAACTGGATGCAAACCAGATATAGAGGGTGATAATGGCCATTTCATTGTCTTGGCTATGTGCTTAGGGTCGTTGTCATGTTGGAAGTTGAACCTTCACCCCAGTCTGAGGACCTGAGCGCTCTGGAGCAGGTTTTCATCAAGGATCTCTCTGTACTTTGTTCCATTAATCTTTCCCTCTCCCAGTCCCTGCTGCTGAAAATATCCCCACAGCATGATGCTGCCACCAGCATGCTTCACCGTAGGTTTGTCAGGTTTCCTCCAGACGTGACATTTGCCATTCAGGCCCAAGAGTTCAATCTTGGTTTCATCAGACCAGATAATCTTGTTTCTCATGGTCTGAGAGACTTTGGGTGCCTTTAGGCAAACTCCAATGGGCTGTCATGTGACTTTTACTGAGGAGTAGCTTCTGTCTTGCCATTCTACCATAAAGGCCTGATTGGTGGAGTGCTGCAGAGATGGTTGCCCTTCTGGAAGGTTATCCCATCTCCACAGAGGAACTCTGGAGCTCTGTCAGAGTAATCGGGTTTTTGGTCACCTCCCTGACCAAGGGCCTTCTCCCCCGATTGCTCAGTTTGGAAGAGTCTGGGTCTTGGTTATTCCAAACTTCTTCCATTTAAGAATGATGGAGGCCACTGTGTTCTTGGGGAGCTTCAATGCTGCAGAAATTTGTTGGTACCCTTCCCCAGATCTGTGCCTCGACACAATCTTGTCTCGGCGCTTGACGGACAATTCCTTCAACCTCATGGCTTGGTTTTTGCTCTGACACGCACTTTCAACTGTGTTACCTTATATAGACAGATGTGTGCCTTTCCAAATCATGTCCAATCAGTTTACCACAGGTGGACTACAATCAAGCTGTGGAAACATCTCAAGGATGATCAATGGAAACAGGATGCACCTGAGCTCAATCCCAAGTGTCATAGCAAATGGTCTGAATACTTATGTAAATAAGGTACGTATTTTATTTTTAATACATTTGCAAACATTTCTAAAAATCACTTTTTGCTCTGTCATTATGGGGTTGTGTGTGTAGAAGTGAAGTTGTGTGTGTAGAAGAAGAAGTGTAAGAAACTGGACATTATTGTGGCTGCGGCAGAAAAGTTTTTGGGACTTAAGGATTTTACATCTGAAGACCTGCATGGGGTACTGGCGCTGGAAGATGGACCGCACTCCCAGGCTCCCCTTAAGCCTGTGTAGGGATCAGATGTTTGATTTATTATTGTTATTACTATTTTATTTTTATTTTATTTTGTGGGGGGGAATCCCGTTTCCATCCCGCACAATCGCCAATATACCATAAAAGAAGAAGAAGATATAGACGGTCCATGAATCAGCATATGTGAACCTGTGGCTCAGCTGGTAGAGAAACGCACTTGCAATGCCAGGGTTCTGGGTTCAATTCCTACGGGGGACCAGTACAGGAAGAAGTACAAAAATGTATCCACTAACTACTGTAAGTTGCTCTGAATAAGAATGTCTGCTAAATTACTCAACTGTAATGTCAAAATGATTCTGTTGGAAACAACGGGTGGATGTCTTGGAACCAGTCTCCTGTTCTTATAGATGGGTCAGATGTCAATGTCAGGAAATCAATTTGCACACTTCAATGGGGCAGAAGTCTGAGTAGTTGTGACCCTGGATGGCCATATAGCTACCAACAATGACAAGGAACTGCCATGTGGGGAGTCGTAAGTAGCTAGTTTCATCTTGTTCTTGATACCATGTCTTGTTTTGAGGTGTTTTGACTGATTATGTCAATGATAATACGGCTAAAATGCTCTAGCTAGCTAACCAACAACTGTAATGATGTATTTGAGAGCAAGTGCTCATTCTGCTAATGTATTTGTTTTCAACAAACATTGGAGACAAAATATAGTCTCCATGTTGTCAACTATCTATGCCAACCCCGTCTGTTTTGCCCCATAGTTACGCACACGTTTGTTATCAAATCAAGTTTATTTTATATAGCCCTTCGTACATCAGCTAATATCTCGAAGTGCTGTACAGAAACCCAGCCTAAAACCCCAAACAGCAAGCAATGCAGGTGTAGAAGCACGGTGGCTGGGAAAAACTCCCTAGAAAGGCCAAAACCTAGGAAGAAACCTAGAGAGGAACCAGGCTATGAGGGGTGGCCAGTCCTCTTCTGGCTGTGCCGGGTGGAGATTATAACAGAACATGGCCAAGATGTTCAAAATGTTCATAAATGACCAGCATGGTCAAATAATAATCAGGAATAAATGTCAGTTGGCTTTTCATAGCCGATCATTAAGAGTTGAAAACAGCAGGTCTGGGACAGGTAGCACGTCCGGTGGACAGGTCAGGGTTCCATAACCGCAGGCAGAACAGTTGAAACTGGAACAGCAGCAAGGCCAGGTGGACTGGGGACAGCAAGGAGTCATCATGCCCGGTAGTCCTGACGCATGGTCCTAGGGCTCAGGTCCTCCGAGAGAGAGAAAGAAAGAGAGAAGGAGAGAATTAGAGAGAGCATACTTAAATTCACACAGGACACTGGATAAGACAGGAGAAGTACTCCAGATATAACCAACAGACCCTAGCCCCCCGACACATAAACTACTGCAGCATAAATACTGGAGGCTGAGACAGGAGGGGTCAGGAGACACTGTGGCCCCATCCGATGATACCCCCGGACAGGGCCAAACAGGAAGGATATAACCCCACCCACTTTGCCAAAGCACAGCCCCCGCACCACTAGAGGGATATCTTCAACCACCAACTTACAATCCTGAGACAAGGCCGAGTATAGCCCACAAAGATTAGTTAGTTGTTATGTTAATAAACAACTAACTAATCTATTATATGTCAGTGATTCAGCCCCATTCAGCAATATGGCGCGCTTCAAATTCAAATACTTGCGGCTTCATGCGCCATCGGGTGTTTTCCATATGAATACATGGATGACGTCAGTGCTATCACTATCTACAGGTTTTAATGTCTATGGCCTCAAACTCAACTCTGGACATCAAAGCCAGTTCCACTGCATTTTTTAATTGTTCCCCTCTAATCAGGGACCAACAACCTCTCCCTCAATGTGCGCAAGACAAAGGAGATGATTATGGAATACAGGAAAAGGAGGGCCGAACAGGCCCCCATTTACATCGACAGGGCTGAAGTGGAGCCGGTCAAGAGTTTCAAGTTCCTTGGTGTCCACATCACCAACAAACTATCTGGGTCCAAACACACCAAGACAGTCGTGAAGAGGGCACCACAACACCTTTTCCCCCTCAGGAGACTAAAACGATTTGGCATGGGTCCTCAGATCCTCAAAAAGTTCTACAATTGCACCATCGAGAGCATCCTGACTAGTTGCATCACCACCTGGTATGGCAACTGCTCAGTATCTGACTGCAAGTCACTAGAGAGGGTAGTGCGTTTGGCCCAATACATCACTGGCACCAAGCTTCCTGCCATCCAGGACCTATATACAAGGCGATGTCAGATGAAGGCCCAAAAAATTGTCAAACACTGCAGTCATCCAAGTCATAGACTGTTCTCCCTGCTAACGCACGGGAAGCGGTATCGGAGGTCCAAAAGGCTCATGAACAGCTTCTACCCCCAAGCTATAAGGCTGCTGAACTTTTAATTCAATGGCCACCCGGACTATTTTCATTGCCCCCCCCCCCCCCTCTTTTGTTTTTACACTGCTGCTACATCTATCACCACAGTGTAAATGCTAAATTGTAATTATTTTGCCTCTATGGCCTATTTATTGCCTTACCTCCCTACTCTTCTACATTTGCACACACTGTACGTAGATTTTTCTATTGTGTTATTAACTGTACGTTTGTTTATGGGTAACTCTGTGTTGTTGTTTTTTTGTCGCCCTGCTTTGCTTTATCTTGGCCAGGTCGCAGTTGTAAATGAGAACTTGTTCTCAACTGGCCTACCTGGTTAAATAAAGGTGAAATCAAAAAAATACTCGCTGTTTATCAGCTTACCATTCATTACCCCTACCTACATGTACAAATTACCTCGACTAACCTGTATCCTTGCACATTTAATCTGTACCGGTGCCCCCTGTATATAGCCTCGTTATTGTTATGTGTTACTTTTTTATTTTACTTAGTAAATATTTTCTTAACTCTTTCTTGAACTGCACTGTTGGTTAAGGGCTTGTAATTAAGCATTTCACCTGTTGTAATCGGCGCATGTGACAAATAAAATTGGATTTGATTTAGACCTGGGACACCATGTTGTGCAAAACAGAAAAACAGCATGTGGTGTAAGAGTTGAGTGCCCTGGTATGGTTTGAAAACAGCCTGACTCTAAAAAATAACTCTGCCCCTTTAAGAGCAGCAGAGCAGGGATGAGTTGAGTGTGGATGCCATTTTGCACATGGTGACAAACTCTCTCCTACTCTTTACGCAAGCTACACAACGTTTACCTTTCGTCAAGACAAAGAGGAGTAAGCACACTCAGGTGAGTAAAGAGAGAAACAGAGATTTACCTGGACGTGTGGAATTCTGCCATAATCACTGCACTTCCTGTTTTTCCTCCCGTGTTCCACTTTTGGAAATTTCTAATAACATATAGACGGCCTAGTATCAGTTAATAAATCAACTTCTCCAAACCGTAATGGGGCAATCTGCAGGTTTTACATCCATGTTTTTATAAATGAATAAGACATATATTACTGATTATTGAAGAATGTAATAAATGCCTGGTGAGCTTAGTTCAACTATCGTACTCCATCAGAACCCAATATGAGTTGTTTTACTCTAGCTGCTTTTAGCAACGCGGGTGTATTTACATACACAAGCGTTGCTTTCAATTGTATTGGGTTGCACAAAAACAGTCACCGGGCAGGACGGTTGGTCATTATTACCGGGCTATTTGATACAAAGGCTGCATTTCAAACTCAAAGTAGATAGCCCTCGGCCTAAAACCCTCAGCACTTGGGGGAATACCCGTGGACAAATTTTGTCGTCGGTCCAAATTATGAGCCACGCAAAGGAAGTTTACAACGTAAGGCCCTCAGCCCTCGTTTTTAATGAAGTTTGCGAGTGTACAATTATGTTCACTCCGGGCCTGAAACGCTCCATAATTAAATTCAAGATGATTGGACATCCGCTAGCGATGGGCATTCCGGCTCTTTTTGCGCCCAAACGGCTCTTTAAAAAAAATATGTTTTGTATTTTTTCAAGTCAAACAGTTTGCAATAGTTTGACTATGATTGGTGTTAAAACAATTCTAATTAAATTATTAAATTAAATCATACTCTACCTTAACCACAATGTATTTAAAAATGCATTGGTTTGTTATGAAAAAGTATATTTAAAGTATAACTTTTAAAAGTATATAAACAAAGTACATATAAATCTAACCATTCAAAATGAATACAATCTGAACAACATAATAATAGAATATTGCACCATATCAAAGAAAAATAAATAACAATTTGCAAAACTGCAGCATCCCACTTAAAACATTAAACTGGTCTCTCTTTTCTCTCTTCTTTATTACCATGTTATAACCAGCAGCACACAGTGACGCTGACCATATTTTGCTTTTATGAGAGATTTGCATTCAGAAATGCAAGCTGCCTCACTTTCGAGGGACTGATGCGGTTTCTTCTCTCAGTAATTATTTGTCCCGTTTTCGAGAAGAACCTCTGAGGGAACAGATGTGGCCACTATGCAGAGTCTCCCTGTCATGACTTTAGTAAGCCGTGGGTAGACAGAGGCCTTGTTCTTCCTCCAGCTCAGAGGATCTGCAGATCTTTGGAGGAGAGGCTCTTCCAAATATGATCGGACCTCCATTATGGCATCTGCTGAGGGATTCTTTCGTGCTGCATCCCCAGTTGCTCTCTTGTCAAACAGCATCCAAAAGCAGAGGTTTGTGGCACTACTGCTGGTGCTTCTGCTCCATCTGATCCCTCTTCTTCCTGTTGCCCTGGTGCCTGAGCCAGCTCTGCTGGGACTGTCCCTCCCTGCTGCTGAGGTTATTCTTTGAAGAGCCTCATCAATCGCTCTGGCATCACTGAAGGCTAACTTCTTAAACCTTGGGTCAATTGCAGCGGTTTCTAATAGCACGTGATTATTTTCCATTCTGTGGAACTTTCTGTCCATTGATGAACATAGGGTGTCCATCAACTCTGTCACATGTCCTGTGGTTACATTTGCTTGATGTGATTCGCTGTGATTCGCTGCAGACCCTTACACAGGAGTATCATTTTTGAGGCTGTCACATAGCTGAAAAGAGAGAACAGTAACTTATTAGTTCAGGTTCATATTTTGTCTACTGATACTACATTCTCATCTACTGCTCATATACATAAATAATACTGGATTAAATAATGATGTGGTAATAACTGCTTACTGTACCTCTCTCCTGATCTCCACAGTGACCTGCTCAAAAGGTTCCAGGACTCTGCACACCTCTTTCCTTCACCTCCCATTCCTCTTGGGTCAGAGCATCAACAGGGGCATTGACAATGGCCAGGGTAGAGATGATGGCATCCTTTGACTCAAAAAACCGCTTCAACATATAAAATGTTCAGCCTCCCGGGTGGCGCACTGCATCGTAGTGTTAGCTGTGCCATCAGAGATTCTGGGTTCGCGCTCATGCTCTGTCGCAGCCGGCCGTGACCGGGAGGCCCATGTGGCAGCGCACAATTGTCCCAGCGTCGTCTGGGTTAGGGAGGGTTTGGCCGGCAGGGATATCCTTTTCTCATCGCACACTAGCGACTCCTGTGGCGGGCCGGGCGCAGTGCACACTGACACGGTCGCAAGGTGTCGCAAGGTGTACGGTGTTTCCTCCGACACATTGGTGCGGCTGGCTTCCGGGTTGGATGTGCATTGTGTCAAGAAGCAGCGCGGCTTGGTTGGGTTGTGTTTCGGAGGACGCATGGCTCTCGACCTTCGCCTCTCCTGAGTCCGTACGGGAGTTGCAGCGATGAGACAAGACAGTAACTACTACCAAATGGATTCCACGAAATAAGGGGGAAAAGGGGGTGAAACATTTTTTTTTAAACATATAAAATGTTGAATTCCACCTTGTAGTCTTGTTTAGGCCTCAGCTCAGGCATCCCCATCTGGCGTTGTGTAGACTTTAGTTTTTCAGCACCTACTGTGCTCCTGTGCTATTCCACAGCTGCTTTCACTTTGTCCACAGTGGGCTTCATCACCTGCAGAGCATCTCTTACTATCAGGTTGACTGTGTGGGCAAGACATGGATGATGGGTCCATTTTAACATTTTCATGTCTTTGGTTATGTTAGCTGCATTGTCGCTAACACAACAGACCACTTTTCCATCTACTTGCCATTCTCTGGCCACTCTCAACAGTTCCTCTGCCAAGTTCTCTGAGGTGTGCCTGTCGCTGAACTCAAGGCAGTCCAGTAGACAGCTAGACATCGAAAAATCTTCAATGAAGTGACATGTAAGAAGTGGTTACCCTTGATGTCCAGCAGTCAGTGGTAAGGCAAACTGCAGTAGCCTGTGTGGTCTCCTACTGTTTTGGAATAAGTGATTTTGAAAGGGTTTTCCTGCTTGAAATTGTGTACATTGGATTTAGACTATTGCTATAATTTCTAAAACCTCTGTCCTCCACGATCAAAAATGGCTGGAAATCGGTGGCAATCGTTTTAGCCAATGCAATATCAATTTGGCCTTGTTTTGCTACAGACATAAACTTTGGCATAAACTGGTCCATAGAAGACTGCGTTGCTGTGGGTGGCGGAGTAGGCCTACTTGACTGAGTGGATTTAACTCCACGTGTGGAGGTGCTGGCTCCACCACTGTCACTAGCAGGTCCGCTAGTTTCTCGTAGCTCCGCTACAGCTAGCTTCACAGTTGGGTGCACAGTTCGCACATGCCGGTGTAGGTTGTGCGAAGAACCGTTTTTATATGAGATTTAGGTTTTGGCAAATTCTACACTGTGCTCTAACATTGTCTACATTATTAACCTGTCTGGGAACGGGGTTCCGCTAGCAGAACCCCGTTCCGCTAGCGAAACCCCTCGCCAACAGCCAATGAAATTGCAGGGCGCCAAATTCAATCAACAGAAATCTCATAATTCAAGTTTCTCAAACATACAAGTATTAGACACCATTTTAAAGATAAACTTCTCGTTAATCCAACCACAGTGTCCAATTTCAAAAGGCTTTTCGGCGAAAGCACAACATATCATTATGTTAGGTCAGCAACTAGCCACAGAAAGCATACAGCCATTTTCAAACCAAAGAGAGGAGTCACAAAAAGCAGAAATAGAGATAAAATGAATCACTAACCTTTGATATTCTTCATCAGATGACACTCCCGGGACAACATGTTATACAATACATGTATGTGTTGTTCGATCAAGTTCATATTTATATCCAAAAACCTCAGTTTACATTTGGCTTTGCCTCCAAAACATCCCGTGAATTTGCACAGAGCCACATCAGGTTACAGAAATACTCATAATAAACTTTGATAAAAGATACACGTATTATGCACAGAATTATAGATATACTTCTCCTTAATGCAACCGCTTTGTCAGATTTCAAAAAAGCTTTATGGAAAAGCAAACCATGCAATAATCTGAGTACGGCGCTCAGAGACCAAAACAAGCCAAACATATACCCGCCATGTTGCGGAATCAACAGAAGTCAGAAATAGCATTATAAATATTCACTTACCTTTGATGATCTTCATCAGAATGCACTCCCAGGAATCCCAGTTCCACAATAAATGTTTGTTTAGTTCGATAAAGTCCATAATTTATGTCCAAATACCTCCTTGTTGTTCGCGCCTTGAGTTCACAAATCCAAATTCATGACGCGCGATCACTAGGTCCAGACGAAAAGTCAAAAAGTTCCGTTACAGTCCGTGGAAACATGTCAAACGATGTATAGAATCAATATTTAGGATTTCTTTAACATAAATCTTTAATAATGTTCCAACCGGAGAATTCCCTTGTCTTTAGAATTGCAATGGAACGCAGGTCACGCTCACGTGAGTGACCTCGCGTGGTCAGCTCATGCCACTCTGGCAGACCTCTGACTCATTCAGCTCCCATTCCCCCCTCCTTTACAGTAGAAGCATCAAACAAGGTTCTAAAGACTGTTGACGTCTAGTAGAAGCCTTAGGAAGTGCAATATGACCCCATAGACACGGTATATTCGATGAGTTGAAAAACTACAAACCTCAGATTTCCCACTTCCGGGTTGGATTTTTCTCAGGGTTTTGCCTGCCATATGAGTTCTGTTATACTCATAGACATCATTCAAACAGTTTTACAAACTTCAGAGTGTTTTCTATCCAAATCTACTAATAATATGCATATATTAGCAACTGGCTCTGAGTAGCAGGCAGTTTACTCTGGGCACGCTTTTCATCCAAACGTGAAAATGTTGCCCCCTATCCCAAAGAAGTTCAAATGCATCCAAATGCTACTGTGCTTCCGACTCATTTCCAGCTGTTGTTTTCACAGCTGTCCTTCCTCTCTCTCTTCGGCTGCTAAGTGTTTGACTGTGAGTGAGTTGGCTCGGCACTCCCTCACGCATCTTTGGTTCATTGGTTGAAGCTGCATGTCTGATTGACAGGAACAACAGGTGAGGCTGTTAGTCTGAGCAGACAATCAGAACGAATGTGTGTGCGCTTGAGCATTTAGGCCTATTTTTGTTAATTTTTTTGTTCTTTGAATTTGTTCATTCTATTCATTTTAATCTTTTGATTATTCGTATCTTAATTTTTCATATTTTTATAAATAGATTCGGGTCTTCTGATATGCGAGCAGGCTCCCAATTTTCACCTACAAGAGCTGGTTCTTACAGGGAACCCAAACCGGCTGCGCGCGTGCGCCATCGTGCATACATTTATTTTGTCCCCCTACACCAAAAGCGATCACGTCACGCAGGTTAAAATATCAAAACAAACTCTGAACCAATTGTGTTAATTTGGGAACAGGTCAAAAAGCATTAAACATTTATGGCAATTTAGCTAGTTAGCTTGCACTTGCTAGCTAATTTGGCCTATTTAGCTAGCTTGCTGTTGCTAGCTAATTTGTCCTGGGATATAAACCATTGAGTTATTTCACCTGAAATGCACAAGGTCCTCTACTCCGACAATTAATCCACATATAAAACGGTCAACCGAATCATTTCTAGCCATCTTTCCTCCTTCCAGGCTTTTTCATCTTTGAACTTATATGGTGATTGGCATTTAAACTTTCATAGTATTACTACACCGACCGGCAACACAGTTCATCTTTCAATCACCCACGTGGGTATATCCAATGAGGAGATGGCACATGGGTACCTGCTTCTATAAACCAATGAGGAGATGGGAGAGGCAGGACTTGCAGCGCGATCTGCATCAGAAATAGAAAGGAGTTCTATTTTAGCCCTTGGCAACGCAGACGCTCGCGAGCAGTGTGGGTGCAATTGAATAACATAGATTTCAAAATGTATTTTGAAACGTGCGCGAGCGGTGTGGTTAGCCTATTAGAGCTGACTCGTTCGCGAAAGACCCATCACTAACATCCGCGAAGAAAAGTCCGCCAAAACTTAAAACCTCAACGTCAATATGGAGTCAACATACAAGTGTAAGTAAAAACAAATGTAAATAAGTTAGAAATTTGGCTACTAATGCACAAATACGTCTCATAAAAGTAATGATGTTTTTGTTTGGTTAGCTTTTGGAAATTGTAGAAATAAAACATTTTCCTTTAGAAGTAGCTAGGCAGGCTAACGTTAGTTAGCTAATAAATTTGCTAGCTATCATACAGTATGCGTATATTAATAATTATAAAGTTAATATAATTAGACATGTAATCATAATTGACTGTAGCACATATAAAGCACCCACAAGCTACCGGTGGCTGAAAACACAATCATCGCGGGATGAACGAGTGACGAATTTCCAGCCAAGGGTGGTCAATTTAAAAATCCTTCCTCCCTTGCCCTGCAAGTGTATACTCGTCAGATGTCATGATACATCATCAGAAGTGTCCACTTCATTTGAGGGTTGAGGGGATAGTGTGTGTCAGCCGAAGGCTGTTTCAAACTCATAAAAGACATCCTCCTCCATTTACTCTCACCTTACGCCCTTGGGGGAATCCCCGCGGCCATCTTTATCGCTGGTCCAAATGATTAGTCAAGCAAGGGAAGTTGGCAACATAAGCCCCTCAGCCTTCGTTTTTAATGAAGTTTGCGAGTGTACAATTATGTTCCCTCCGGGCCTGAAACGCCCCATAATTCAATTCATGCATGCATCCGCTAAGAAATGTCAGCCAAAACTTAAAACCAACATTTTATATGGAGAAGTCAACATACAAGTGTAAGCAAAAACAAATGTAAATAAGTTCAATTGTGCTACTAATGCACATGACGGCTCAAACACGTATAATAAAAGTAATGATTTTGTTTGGTTAGCTTTTGGAAACGTTAACTTGCTCACATAACTTTCCCTGACATCACACTTACACATTGTAATTGTCGATTTACTTGATATAGTATGGTGGCTAACATTCGAGGTCTGGGGATGCGTTGTCTTCTATCCAAGATATTAAATGCAATCATAATTGACTGTTGTGCATATAAGGCACAAATGATAGTTCCAGGATGACTGAAAACACAACCGTGGGATGAACGAGTGACACATTTCCGGGCAAGAGCGGTCATTTTTAAATGTATTAATTCTTCCCATGCCCTGCAAGTGTCAACTCGTCAGACTTCATCAGAAGTGTCCACTGAATTTGAGTGCTGAAGGGAGAGGGTGTGTCTTTTAAGTGTTTAGAATGCAGCCAAAATATCTAAAGGATCATATGATTAAACAGATTTTCCAAACTTGGGTCTGTTGTAGACCCACTTCCTCTCTGCTTAGCTCATGTCAAAATAGAAGTCCTACTTGTGCGCCATATGTGGACAAAAAATAATTAACTTTTCGGGACTTTCATTTTGACATGAGCTAAGCAGAGAGGAAGTAGGTCTACAACAGACTAACTCAAATTGTATTTGTCACATGTGCCGAATACAACAGGTGTAGACCTTACAGTGAAATGCTTACTTACAAGCCCTTAACCAACAATGCAGTTGAAAAAATAAAATAAAAAATACCTTAACAATAAGAAATAAGAGTAACAAATTATTAAAGAGCAGCAGTAAAATAACAATAGCGAGGCGATATACAGGGAGTACCGGTACAGAGTCAATGTCCGGGGGCACCGGTTACATTTGGGAAGTCTGTTTAATAATACGATCCTTTAGATATTTTGTCTCAAATTCTCCCTGTATAATGACCAACCGTACTGCCCTCTGGCACAGTAAGTTAAAATGGAATTGTATTTAACTTCTGGCTTCCCGCGGGCTGTTTTGTGCAAGCCAAAACAATTGAATGCAATGCTAGTGTATGTAAATACACCCGAGTTGCTAAAATTGACTAGTTTTACCCCAGTGTATATAAACAATGTAAACATGCACTATATAGCCTCATAACATGGTTAAAACTATCATTTTGACATCATGGACAGTCAGTCCTTGCATCCATAGCTCTGTCAATTAATTTGACAGTGGTTAGATAATGTATTTCACCAGCCCCATCTCTCAGCTTTTTAGTGAAACAGTGGCGGGGAAAATGCTTTGTTATGGTTTCAAGTGCTGATTGCCGCTTTAAAGGGAAAATCTGAGATTGAAACAGCAGAAAAGCGGTTACCATTACACTTTTTGTGGGCTGGACAAATGTAACCATTGTCATCAAAATAATTTTTTCAAGCTCTATTTATTTGTATGTTTATTTTTATTTATTTTTTTACAATTTACGCTGTTTACAAACAATGGAGTAAAACAAGTTCATATGTTGTGTTTTGTTGCGGTAAGACAGTTGAACTAAGCTCATGAGGCATTGGCCCATGGCTATCTATAGTTATTTTAAATCTGATTGCCCCATTTAATACATAGTTAGAAAGTTGATTGCATGTACCTGGGTAATAGTACAATAGACTCTTTTGTTAACCTCTTTATGATAAAAAGCTTTGTCTATCTCTAAAAATTGTGTAAAAAATGTCAATTGTTTTGATATCACTACAAAAATGGTCTTACATCTAACAATACATTTAGTATTCAGAAAGTGAATTACTGTATAACGCTGACTCATTATAGGAAGTGAATTAGTGTATAACGCTGACTCATTCCAGGAAGTGAATTACTTTATACCGCTGACTCATTCCAGGAAGTGAATTACTGTATAACGCTGACTCGTTCTAGTAAGTATTTTTATAGTTGTTATTTTGTGTTCCAGAAATGGCGTCCTCTAGCCGTCTCATGTCTGAAGTTCAGTTCCAGTGCTCTATCTGTCTGGATGTGTTCACTGAGCCTGTCTCCACTCCATGTGGACACAACTTCTGCAAGGTCTGTATCAGCGGATACTGGGATACCACTGACCTGTGCCAGTGTCCACTGTGCAAGCATAAATTCAACAGAAGACTTAAGCTAAAAACCAACACAACACTCAGGGATGTTGCAGATTATTTTAAGCGGAAGAGAGCGGGAGACCTAGATGAGTCCCTCCCTTCGCTTAGAGAAATGGTCTGTGATGTTTGCACTGGCAAACGGTGTAAGGCTCTGAAGTCCTGCCTGGAGTGTCAAACCTCTTTCTGTGAGACTCACCTGCAGCCTCATCAGAGAGTCACCGGCCTGAAAAGGCACAAGCTAATAGACCCCGTGGAGAACCTGGAAGACAGGATGTGTAAGAAGCATGACAGACTGCTGGAGCTGTTCTGTAGGACCGACCAGACGTGTGTGTGTCAGTTCTGCATTGAGACAGACCACAAGAATCACCACACCGTACCTCTAGAAGAAGAGTGTGGAGAGAGGAAGGTTCAGCTGGGGAAGACGGAGCGACAGATACGGCAGATGATCAGGGAACAACTAGAGAAGGTTCAGAATATCAAACACTCAGTAGAGCTCAGCAAGAGAGATACACAGTGCGAGATGGCCGACAGCCTGCGGGTCTTCAGTGATCTGATGGATTCCATTGAGGAACGCAAGGCTGAGTTCATTGAGGAGGTTGAGAAGAAGCAGAAAGCAGCAGAGAATCGGGCTGAAGGGTTTATTAAAGAGCTGGAGCAGGAAATCACTGACCTACGTAGGAGACACACTGAGTTGGAACAGCTCTCACACACTGAGGACCACCTCCACCTCCTCCAGACCTTCCCATCCCTGTGTACCCCTCCAAACATCAAGGACTGGTCTGAGATCAGTGTTTACAGTGAGACGTGTGTGGGGAATGTGGGGAGAGTTTTGATAAATTCCTTGTCTAGGCTGGAGACGATTGTGAGATTCTTTTCTGAAAGATGCACTAAAGCAGTGGCGCACTTTCATGACATCAATCTGAAGAAGATGCAGCAGTATGCAGTGGATGTGATTCTGGACCCTGATACAGCATATGACAGGGTTGTCGTATCCAAGAACAGGAAACGGGTGAGAAAGGGAGTTAGAAGAATGATTCTCCCTGACAACCCAGGTAGGGCTACTCCTCTGGGAAATTCTACTATGAGGTGCAGGTGAAGGGGAGCGTTTCCTGGAAGTTAGGCGTGGCCAGAGAGTCCATCGAGAGGACTGGGTTGTTGTGTTCACTGAGCCCGAAGAATGGATTCTGGACTGTGGAACTCGGGAAAGGGGATAGGTGTCAGGCCAACAACTCTCCTTCTCTAACTCTCTTCATTGAGAAGCCCCAGAAAGTGGGGGTGTTTGTGGATTTTGAGGGGGGTCGGATCTCCTTCTATAATGTGGAGGCCACGTCTCATATCTACTCTTTCATTGGCTGCAACTTCACTGAAAAACTCTATCCATACCTTAACCTTGGTGGTTTTGATTTTGGAGTTCAAACGTCTGCTCCATTAGTCATTACTCCAATCAATCATTTACACAGACTTAATCAGAGTCCAATAAGGCCATAGAGGTTTAAGCAACACAGAATCGCCAATGTAACATATTACGAACCTGACGACGCTGAAAACGAAACTTGTTTGTTAATGTAAAATATAAATAAGTGCTTAAGCCTGTCTTCTCTTGTGATTTCTACACTTGTTTTTGAATACCACTTGTTCCTGCCAGCACCTGGATCTAGATGCACGGCTGTGCACTGTTTTGTTTTTGCACTGCAATTAAAATGACTGAACATTATATTGAACACCAATGAGTAGTCAGTCTACCCACTTTCAAATTCAACTGTAAGTAAGCCTTAAACAGACTATTGAATCGTCAGAAATTAGTGTCTCAGTCCCAATCATGAACTAGGTTTCCATCCAATTGGTGAAAGATTTTCATGCAAATATATTCTAGAATCTGCATAGAGAAAATATGCACATTTTCTCACCAGTGGAATGTTTCCACCAAACTGACTTGTTGCAGATCAAAATCAGTGCATGATGACAGTGCACACAAAATGTACTTTTTTTTGCTTAAGTTTTCATATACCGAATAAAAATCTAAAGTTCAATGTGTTTCCATCACATTTTCAGCTCCACTGATTTAAATAGCGTTAAAGGTGCCTACTCTGGTCTTGACACGTTCGCTCTAGCCACCCGCTGGCAGATACTGTGTGGGGAGTCTAGTCTACATGACAGATACTGTGTGGGGAGTCTAGTCTACATGACAGATACTGTGTGTGGAGGCTAGTCTACATGACAGATACTGTGTGTGGAGTCTACATGACAGATACTGTGTGGGGAGTCTACATGACAGATACTGTGTGGGGAGTCTAGTCTACATGACAGATACTGTGTGTGGAGGCTAGTCTACATTACAGATACTGTATGTGGAGTCTACATGACAGATACTGTGTGGGGAGTCTACATGACAGATACTGTGCGGGGAGGCTAGTCTACATGACAGATACTGTGTGTGGAGGCTAGTCTACATGACAGATACTGTGCGGGGAGGCTAGTCTACATGACAGATACTGTGTGTGGAGGCTAGTCTACATGACAGATACTGTGTGTGGAGGCTAGTCTACATGACAGATACTGTGCGGGGAGGCTAGTCTACATGACAGATACTGTGTGTGGAGGCTAGTCTACATGACAGATACTGTGTGTGGAGGCTAGTCTACATTACAGATACTGTGTGGGGAGGCTAGTCTACATGACAGATACTGTGTGGGGAGGCTAGTCTACATGACAGATACTGTGTGTGGAGTCTACATGACAGATACTGTGTGGGGAGTCTACATGACAGATACTGTGCGGGGAGGCTAGTCTACATGACAGATACTGTGTGTGGAGGCTAGTCTACATGACAGATACTGTGCGGGGAGGCTAGTCTACATGACAGATACTGTGTGGGGAGTCTACATGACAGATACTGTGTGGGGAGGCTAGTCTACATGACAGATACTGTGTGTGGAGGCTAGTCTACATGACAGATACTGTGTGTGGAGGCTAGTCTACATTACAGATACTGTGTGTGGAGTCTACATGACAGATACTGTGTGGGGAGGCTAGTCTACATGACAGATACTGTGTGGGGAGTCTACATGACAGATACTGCGCGGGGAGGCTAGTCTACATGACAGATACTGTGTGGGGAGGCTAGTCTACATGACAGATACTGTGTGTGGAGGCTAGTCTACATGACAGATACTGTGTGGGGAGGCTAGTCTACATGACAGATACTGTGTGGGGAGGCTAGTCTACATGACAGATACTGCGCGGGGAGGCTAGTCTACATGACAGATACTGTGTGGGGAGGCTAGTCTACATGACAGATACTGTGTGTGGAGGCTAGTCTACATGACAGATACTGCGCGGGGAGGCTAGTCTACATGACAGATACTGTGTGGGGAGGCTAGTCTACATGACAGATACTGTGTGGGGAGGCTAGTCTACATGACAGATACTGTGTGGGGAGGCTAGTCTACATGACAGATACTGTGTGTGGAGGCTAGTCTACATGACAGATACTGCGCGGGGAGGCTAGTCTACATGACAGATACTGTGTGGGGAGGCTAGTCTACATGACAGATACTGTGTGGGGAGTCTACATGACAGATACTGTGTGGGGAGGCTAGTCTACATGACAGATACTGCGCGGGGAGGCTAGTCTACATGACAGATACTGTGTGGGGAGGCTAGTCTACATGACAGATACTATGTGGGGAGTCTACATGACAGATACTGTACGGGGAGGCTAGTCTACATGACAGATACTATATGGGGAGGCTAGTCTACATGACAGATACTGTGTGGGGAGGCTAGTCTACATGACAGATACTGTGTGGGGAGGCTAGTCTACATGACAGATACTGTGTGGGGAGGCTAGTCTACATGACAGATACTGTGTGGGGAGGCTAGTCTACATGACAGATACTGTGTGGGGAGGCTAGTCTACATGACAGATACTGTGTGGGGGGTCTACATGACAGATACTGTGTGGGGGGTCTACATGACAGATACTGTGTGGGGAGTCTACATGACAGATACTGTCTAGGGAGGCTAGTCTACATGACAGATACTGTGCGGGGAGGCTAGTCTACATGACATATACTGTGTGGGGAGGCTAGTCTACATGACAGATACTGTGTGGGGAGGCTAGTCTACATGACAGATACTGTGTGGGGAGGCTAGTCTACATGACAGATACTGTGCGGGGAGGCTAGTCTACATGACAGATACTGTGTGGGGAGTCTACATGACAGATACTATGTGGGGAGGCTAGTCTACATGACAGATACTGTGTGGAGATGCTAGTCTACATGACAGATACTGTGTGGGGAGGCTAGTCTACATGACAGATACTGTGCGGGGAGGCTAGTCTACATGACAGATACTGTGTGGGGAGTCTACATGACAGATACTATGTGGGGAGGCTAGTCTACATGACAGATACTGTGTGGAGATGCTAGTCTACATGACAGATACTGTGTGGGGAGGCTAGTCTACATGACAGATACTGTGCGGGGAGGCTAGTCTACATGACAGATACTGTGTGGGGAGGCTAGTCTACATGACAGATACTCTGCGGGGAGTCTACATGACAGATACTGTGTGGGGAGTCTACATGACAGATACTGTGTGGGGAGGCTAGTCTACATGACAGATACTGTGTGGGGAGGCTAGTCTACATGACAGATACTGCGCGGGGAGGCTAGTCTACATGACAGATACTGCGCGGGGAGGCTAGTCTACATGACAGATACTGTGTGGGGAGGCTAGTCTACATGACAGATACTGCGCGGGGAGGCTAGTCTACATGACAGATGCTGCGCGGGGAGGCTAGTCTACATGACAGATGCTGCGCGGGGAGGCTAGTCTACATGACAGATACTGTGTGGGGAGGCTAGTCTACATGACAGATGCTGTGTGGGGAGGCTAGTCTACATGACAGATGCTGCGCGGGGAGGCTAGTCTACATGACAGATGCTGCGCGGGGAGGCTAGTCTACATGACAGATGCTGCGCGGGGAGGCTAGTCTACATGACAGATACTGTGTGGTGAGTCTACATGACAGATACTGTGCGGGGAGGCTGGTCTACATGACAGATACTGTGCGGGGAGGCTAGTCTACATGACAGGTACTGTGTGGTGAGTCTACATGACAGATACTGTGTGGGGAGTCTACATGACAGATACTGTGTGGGGAGGTTAGTCTACATGACAGATACTGTGTGGGGAGGCTAGTCTACATGACAGGTACTGTGTGGTGAGTCTACATGACAGATACTGTGTGGGGAGTCTACATGACAGATACTGTGCGGGGAGGCTAGTCTACATGACAGATGCTGTGTGGGGAGGCTAGTCTACATGACAGATACTGTGCGGGGAGGCTAGTCTACATGACAGATACTGTGCGGGGAGGCTAGTCTACATGACAGATACTGTGTGGGGAGTGTACATGACAGATACTGTGCTGGGAGGCTAGTCTACATGACAGATACTGTGTGGGGAGTCTACATGACAGATACTGTGTGGGGAGTCTACATGACAGATACTGTGTGGGGAGTCTACATGACAGATACTGTGCGGGGAGGCTAGTCTACATGACAGATACTGTGCGGGGAGGCTAGTCTACATGACAGATACTGTGTGGGGAGTGTACATGACAGATACTGTGCTGGGAGGCTAGTCTACATGACAGATACTGTGTGGGGAGTCTACATGACAGATACTGTGTGGGGAGTCTAGTCTACATGACAGATACTGTGTGTGGAGGCTAGTCTACATTACAGATACTGTATGTGGAGTCTACATGACAGATACTGTGTGGGGAGTCTACATGACAGATACTGTGCGGGGAGGCTAGTCTACATGACAGATACTGTGTGTGGAGGCTAGTCTACATGACAGATACTGTGCGGGGAGGCTAGTCTACATGACAGATACTGTGTGTGGAGGCTAGTCTACATGACAGATACTGTGTGTGGAGGCTAGTCTACATGACAGATACTGTGCGGGGAGGCTAGTCTACATGACAGATACTGTGTGTGGAGGCTAGTCTACATGACAGATACTGTGTGTGGAGGCTAGTCTACATTACAGATACTGTGTGGGGAGGCTAGTCTACATGACAGATACTGTGTGGGGAGGCTAGTCTACATGACAGATACTGTGTGTGGAGTCTACATGACAGATACTGTGTGGGGAGTCTACATGACAGATACTGTGCGGGGAGGCTAGTCTACATGACAGATACTGTGTGTGGAGGCTAGTCTACATGACAGATACTGTGCGGGGAGGCTAGTCTACATGACAGATACTGTGTGGGGAGTCTACATGACAGATACTGTGTGGGGAGGCTAGTCTACATGACAGATACTGTGTGTGGAGGCTAGTCTACATGACAGATACTGTGTGTGGAGGCTAGTCTACATTACAGATACTGTGTGTGGAGTCTACATGACAGATACTGTGTGGGGAGGCTAGTCTACATGACAGATACTGTGTGGGGAGTCTACATGACAGATACTGCGCGGGGAGGCTAGTCTACATGACAGATACTGTGTGGGGAGGCTAGTCTACATGACAGATACTGTGTGTGGAGGCTAGTCTACATGACAGATACTGTGTGGGGAGGCTAGTCTACATGACAGATACTGTGTGGGGAGGCTAGTCTACATGACAGATACTGCGCGGGGAGGCTAGTCTACATGACAGATACTGTGTGGGGAGGCTAGTCTACATGACAGATACTGTGTGTGGAGGCTAGTCTACATGACAGATACTGCGCGGGGAGGCTAGTCTACATGACAGATACTGTGTGGGGAGGCTAGTCTACATGACAGATACTGTGTGGGGAGGCTAGTCTACATGACAGATACTGTGTGGGGAGGCTAGTCTACATGACAGATACTGTGTGTGGAGGCTAGTCTACATGACAGATACTGCGCGGGGAGGCTAGTCTACATGACAGATACTGTGTGGGGAGGCTAGTCTACATGACAGATACTGTGTGGGGAGTCTACATGACAGATACTGTGTGGGGAGGCTAGTCTACATGACAGATACTGCGCGGGGAGGCTAGTCTACATGACAGATACTGTGTGGGGAGGCTAGTCTACATGACAGATACTATGTGGGGAGTCTACATGACAGATACTGTACGGGGAGGCTAGTCTACATGACAGATACTATATGGGGAGGCTAGTCTACATGACAGATACTGTGTGGGGAGGCTAGTCTACATGACAGATACTGTGTGGGGAGGCTAGTCTACATGACAGATACTGTGTGGGGAGGCTAGTCTACATGACAGATACTGTGTGGGGAGGCTAGTCTACATGACAGATACTGTGTGGGGAGGCTAGTCTACATGACAGATACTGTGTGGGGGGTCTACATGACAGATACTGTGTGGGGGGTCTACATGACAGATACTGTGTGGGGAGTCTACATGACAGATACTGTCTAGGGAGGCTAGTCTACATGACAGATACTGTGCGGGGAGGCTAGTCTACATGACATATACTGTGTGGGGAGGCTAGTCTACATGACAGATACTGTGTGGGGAGGCTAGTCTACATGACAGATACTGTGTGGGGAGGCTAGTCTACATGACAGATACTGTGCGGGGAGGCTAGTCTACATGACAGATACTGTGTGGGGAGTCTACATGACAGATACTATGTGGGGAGGCTAGTCTACATGACAGATACTGTGTGGAGATGCTAGTCTACATGACAGATACTGTGTGGGGAGGCTAGTCTACATGACAGATACTGTGCGGGGAGGCTAGTCTACATGACAGATACTGTGTGGGGAGTCTACATGACAGATACTATGTGGGGAGGCTAGTCTACATGACAGATACTGTGTGGAGATGCTAGTCTACATGACAGATACTGTGTGGGGAGGCTAGTCTACATGACAGATACTGTGCGGGGAGGCTAGTCTACATGACAGATACTGTGTGGGGAGGCTAGTCTACATGACAGATACTCTGCGGGGAGTCTACATGACAGATACTGTGTGGGGAGTCTACATGACAGATACTGTGTGGGGAGGCTAGTCTACATGACAGATACTGTGTGGGGAGGCTAGTCTGCATGACAGATACTGCGCGGGGAGGCTAGTCTACATGACAGATACTGCGCGGGGAGGCTAGTCTACATGACAGATACTGTGTGGGGAGGCTAGTTTACATGACAGATACTGCGCGGGGAGGCTAGTCTACATGACAGATGCTGCGCGGGGAGGCTAGTCTACATGACAGATGCTGCGCGGGGAGGCTAGTCTACATGACAGATACTGTGTGGGGAGGCTAGTCTACATGACAGATGCTGTGTGGGGAGGCTAGTCTACATGACAGATGCTGCGCGGGGAGGCTAGTCTACATGACAGATGCTGCGCGGGGAGGCTAGTCTACATGACAGATGCTGCGCGGGGAGGCTAGTCTACATGACAGATACTGTGTGGTGAGTCTACATGACAGATACTGTGCGGGGAGGCTAGTCTACATGACAGATACTGTGCGGGGAGGCTAGTCTACATGACAGGTACTGTGTGGTGAGTCTACATGACAGATACTGTGTGGGGAGTCTACATGACAGATACTGTGTGGGGAGGTTAGTCTACATGACAGATACTGTGTGGGGAGGCTAGTCTACATGACAGGTACTGTGTGGTGAGTCTACATGACAGATACTGTGTGGGGAGTCTACATGACAGATACTGTGCGGGGAGGCTAGTCTACATGACAGATGCTGTGTGGGGAGGCTAGTCTACATGACAGATACTGTGCGGGGAGGCTAGTCTACATGACAGATACTGTGCGGGGAGGCTAGTCTACATGACAGATACTGTGTGGGGAGTGTACATGACAGATACTGTGCTGGGAGGCTAGTCTACATGACAGATACTGTGTGGGGAGTCTACATGACAGATACTGTGTGGGGAGTCTACATGACAGATACTGTGTGGGGAGTCTACATGACAGATACTGTGCGGGGAGGCTAGTCTACATGACAGATACTGTGCGGGGAGGCTAGTCTACATGACAGATACTGTGTGGGGAGTGTACATGACAGATACTGTGCTGGGAGGCTAGTCTACATGACAGATACTGTGTGGGGAGTCTACATGACAGATACTGTGTGGGGAGTCTACATGACAGATACTGTGTGGGGAGTCTACATGACAGATACTGTGCGGGGAGGCTAGTCTACATGGCAGATACTGTGTGGGGAGGCTAGTCTACATGACAGATACTGTGCGGGGAGGCTAGTCTACATGGCAGATACTGTGTGGGGAGGCTAGTCTACATGACAGATACTGTGTGGTGAGTCTACATGACAGATACTGTGTGGGGAGTCTACATGACAGATACTGTGTGGGGAGTCTACATGACAGATACTGTGCGGGGAGGCTAGTCTACATGGCAGATACTGTGTGGGGAGGCTAGTCTACATGACAGGTACTGTGTGGTGAGTCTACATGACAGATACTGTGTGGGGAGTCTACATGACAGATACTGTGCGGGGAGGCTAGTCTACATGGCAGATACTGTGTGGGGAGGCTAGTCTACATGACAGATACTGTGCGGGGAGGCTAGTCTACATGGCAGATACTGTGTGGGGAGGCTAGTCTACATGACAGATACTGTACGGGGAGGCTAGTCTACATGGCAGATACTGTACGGGGAGGCTAGTCTACATGGCAGATACTGTGTGGGGAGGCTAGTCTACATGACAGATACTGTGTGGGGAGTCTACATGACAGATACTGTACGGGGAGGCTAGTCTACATGGCAGATACTGTACGGGGAGGCTAGTCTACATGGCAGATACTGTGTGGGGAGGCTAGTCTACATGACAGATACTGTACGGGGAGGCTAGTCTACATGGCAGATACTGTGTGGGGAGGCTAGTCTACATGACAGATACTGTGCGGGGAGTCTACATGACAGATACTGTGTGGGGAGGCTAGTCTACATGACAGATACTGTGCAGGGAGGATAGTCTACATGACAGATAATGTGTGGTGAGTCTACATGACAGATACTGTGTGGGGAGTCTAGTCTACATGACAGATACTGTGTGGGGAGGCTAGTCTACATGACAGATACTGTGCGGGGAGGCTAGTCTACATGACAGATACTGTGTGGGGAGTCTACATGACAGATACTGTGTGGGGAGTCTACATGACAGATACTGTGTGGGGAGTCTACATGACAGATACTGTGCGGGGAGGCTAGTCTACATGACAGATACTGTGTGGGGAGGCTAGTCTACATGACAGATACTGTGCGGGGAGGCTAGTCTACATGACAGATACTGTGTGGGGAGTCTACATGACAGATACTGTGTGGGGAGTCTACATGACAGATACTGTGTGGGGAGTCTACATGACAGATACTGTGCGGGGAGGCTAGTCTACATGACAGATACTGTGTGGGGAGTCTACATGACAGATACTGTGCGGGGAGGCTAGTCTACATGACAGATACTGTGTGGGGAGTCTACATGACAGATACTGTGTGGGGAGGCTAGTCTACATGACAGATACTGTGCCGGGAGGCTAGTCTACATGACAGATACTGTGTGGGGAGTCTACATGACAGATTCTGTGCGGGGAGGCTAGTCTACATGGCAGATACTGTGTGGGGAGTCTACATGACAGATACTGTGTGGGGAGGCTAGTCTACATGACAGATACTGTGCGGGGAGGCTAGTCTACATGACAGATACTGTGCGGGGAGGCTAGTCTACATGACAGATACTGTGTGGGGAGTCTACATGACAGATACTGTGTGGGGAGGCTAGTCTACATGACAGATACTGTGTGGGGAGGCTAGTCTACATGACAGATACTGTGTGGGGAGGCTAGTCTTCATGATGAGACAGAATATTTTAATTTGTCAAACGGTAGTCAAGCATCGATCATCATGTCACAAGGATAAGACCCTCAATATTTTTTGTTTAAAGAACATCAAGTTCACTGTGCACTTTCACCACCCTGTGAAATTCATCATCATTTATTGAATCTGTAGCCTAATAAACTAATAGTTTCCCGAGTGGTAGTGGAATGACCGCACACCATATCATCAGGTTCATTCAAGTTTACTTCGATATGATGGTTATTATATCAATATTTGCTCATAAAGGCGATTCCACCGCCATTTCTCGCATAATTAATTTTACCGACACAAAAAGATCCCACCTTGTCGAAACTTCCTGTTTCCATCACAGCGGCCTTTTTTAAAACTTTATATACGGTATGACTTTACTGAAATGTGGTTAGTGACAGACATCTCATTGTAGAGAAATAATTACATAAACTAACAATGTAAAGTAAGTTCCTCCAGTTCCAGCTATGAAGGTACACAACCATGTCGTAAAAGGGGTCAACGCCTTGTAGATGACAGCTCTTTACTACTGAATCCTGTTACAAAGACCACACAGCTCTTGATATATTCACAGTAATAAAATGAATACTTGTTTGTGTCTTCTAGTTGCCCTCCAGGGACTGGATCCATCCCCCAGCATCATCATCCTCCTCACTGATATTACTAACAGTTGTTTAACTTCGCACAGTTTAAAAGCCAGGCAAATAGGTATTTGTTCTGAATTATGTTCACATTTAAGTATATTTATACTCATATAATTATATTTAAGAGTACAGTATTATATGTATAAGTTTATACTGTATTTCAGAGCAATAGACAGACAAGTCTCAGTTATATCCACTAGAGTATGGTTCCCCAACTGACGGCAGGTATCGGAATACAAAAAACGGTAACTGTAATCCATTACGTTACCATCAGAAATATTGTAGTCAGATTACATACTTTTCAAAAACTCAATAAGACCTTTCTTGACTTCATCTGGAAAAATAAGTCTCACAAACTAAAAAAATCTGTCCTTTCTAACAAAAGAGCTGAAGGCGGTCTAGAAGTGTTGGATTTTGTTGACATAAATAACACTTTCAAGATAAACTGGTTAAAAAAATGTTTGATCGATACCGATTCAATATGGTATTTCATTCCAAATAATGTATTTAATAAATTGGGAGGTCTTCAATTTTTACTGAAATGTAATTATATTCCTGAAAGATTACCTGCTAAATTGGCTAGGTTTCACCAACAAGCTTTAATGGCCTGGAAAATATGTTTCCTGCACAATTTTTCCCCTTATAAAGCTCTTTTGTGGAATAATTCAGACATAACTGTCAGGAATAAGTCATTGTTCTACCCCAGCTGGCATGAGAAGAATATTGACTTTGTTCTTGATATTTTCGACAACAAGGGTAATATTCTCACATATGAACAATTTATAACATTGAAATAGTTTCCAATACCTTTCAGAGAGTTTATTTCTGTGATCAAAGCCGTTCCTAGTGGTCTAACTACACTTATGAAAAGTCATCTTAATTTTGGGAATGATCACAAAGTTTATCCAGAACTCAGATTGGAAGGCGTGGACTTACTTGAGAGATCTTGTTGTAATAAATATATAAGACAAATTCTTAATTCACAAAACCAACTTACACCGAGAGGAAAGTTTTTCTGGAACATGCTTATTCCTGTCATTGTCTGGAAAAATGCATGGTTAAGGCCTTACAAATACTGTATACCAAACAAAGTTAAGGAAGTGCACTTCAAAATGTTACATAAGATATATCCATGTAATTCTATGATTTCCAAATTTGTGGCTATTGATGATATCTGTGTTTTCTGTGGAAAAGAAGGTGAGAATCTGTCTCACTTGTTCTTTGAATGTAAATTTGTGTCAGAATTTTGGGAAAACCTTGCAAAGTACTTATTTACCATTATGAACACTTGCTATATTTTTAACATAAAATATATAATATGTTACTATTGCAATGATAACAAAACCACTGAAATGATTGTTAATTTTTTTATTCTTGTTGCCAAATACTTTATACACAAACAAAGATTCCAAAATTCTATACCAAAATTACCAATTTTTCTGATTGAATTTAATTATCTTATTAAAACATTAACCCTAGTGAATAACAACATGAATAACACCTTCATGAATCATTATAATAAGATCTTTTCAGAGTGAATATAATTGCACTTAAATTGTTTATTTTTTGTATTTTATTTTTATTGATATTTTTTGTATGTTTGAGCATTGCTAATACCTGTGTTTGGTTTGCTAGACATGTTTGATCTAGCAATGTAAGTTGATTTTTGTATTATGAATAAATAAATAAAATATAAAAAATATAAAAAATACATACTTTTCAAAAACTAGATGATTACTAAGGATGTTTGCGAGAAAAATAATCTTTGACACTTCTCGGTTTTCTCAATGACATTCAAATCAGCATAAGTTTAAGTTTGTTCTACCTGAGCAAGTCTGACCAGAAGTCAAAGACCACCACTATGATGGCACACAAAATGTGTTTGATGGATCGCGGAAAAAGAGCAGGAATAGGCTTTTGTAGGCTACAGTCCAAGCTATGTCTTCCAATGGTGCGACTGCTGTCGGCATCCAAAGATTATCCAACATGAATAAACGCTTGGAGGTAAGGATGACAGCAGTGGTGTAGTCTACTGCGATACGGATATCACTTATTATTGATATCTACATAGTGCATTGAAGTGAATCACACTGATGCTCTCTCATTTAGCCATTTGCACCTTGCGGATTGTGGTTGTTGTGGATGGCTGTTCACAAATCTAAATGTGTATTTGAACCCAAAAATTGTTGAATTCAGAGGACAGACAGTGAAAAATGCACTCGTGCAACAGCTGCATAGTGAGGATCCCAGCCTATGGAATAAAAGTGGGGCTTTTATTGCTCAATCTAATTCATGCTGATAAAAAAAAATCCATAAGCCTAATGGACACATGCTTAAACTCGCACACTTTTGATAGACTTAAAGGGGCAATCTGTAGTTGCTACATCCATTTTTGGACTTATAAATGATATTATTGTAAAGATTTAATTTCATGGTATTATTATATGTAGTAGAAAGAGATGGGTTAGATAAAGCGTACATAACCAACCCATAAAGTTTAAAACACGTAACCGGTGAACAAGGGTTGTGGATTAAATCTGTTATTCTGTGCTAATATAATGGCGGGTTTTCAGACACCATAAGTGAGGAATTTGTGAGCATTTGGTCAAGATCGTAGTAACTTCCCTGAGACAGAATGACCAAATTTGAGCTACAGCTAGTGAATGAAAGAGAGGACAGGAAATGGAGAACGAGAGGGATGGAGAGCCAGACCGGTCAGATATTTCTGTCTCTCTACTTTCTAAGTTGTCTTATTAGAACATTCTCGAAGCTTCTAAAACCCACAAAACACATTCTGAATCATCAACTAAACTTGCCAAAATGAGTTAATCTATATGGCTCTGGCTCTTCCTAAATTGAGCTGCTGTGTCTCTTTCACTTGGCTAGGTTGATAATTGTTTCCTATGTAGAGCGGCTCCAATCAATGTAGCCAAGGGAGTGATTAACAGAGCATGTCAGGTGACCTGCTGTATCAGATATATGACCTCCCACTACCTCTCTCTCTACCTCAATACCACTCTCTGCCTCTCTCTCTACCTCTGTCAGCCAGGTCACCCATGATACAAATCAGTATTTGACATCCATCCATGTCTGAGGACGTCGGAAATGATGTGGAAACCGGACACTTGAGGCAACAGTTAGAGCTGCTACCTTCAAGTAGGTTTCTGTTTTGCTAGGGCCTTGTGGACGGGGATGCTGGATGTGCATGAGCATCTGCTTTTGATTCCAAAGGTTGCCATATTGAATCCATCGATAGAGTTGTTTTGATATTTTTGTCTTAAGCCTAACCCAAACCTTAACCATTCTGAGTTAACGCCTAAACGTAAGAATTTGGAGTTCATGCCTAAACTTAACCCTAAGCTTAAAAATTTGGGGTTAATGTCTACACTTTAACTCCCACCTGTTTTGAACTGTTTAGAAAAAATATATATACAGTAGCAGTCAAATGTTGACACACCTACTCATTCAAAGGTTTTTCTTTGTTTTTACAATGTTCTACATTGTAGAATAATAGTGAAGACATCCTAACTATGAAATAACACATATAGAATCATGTAGTAACCAAAAAAGTGTTAAACAAATCAAAATATATTTTATATTTGAGATTCTTCAAGGTAACCACCCTGCCTTGATGACAGCTTTGCAGGCTCTTGGCATTAACAGATGTGCCTTGTTAAACGTTAATTTGTGGAATTTATTTTCTTCTTAATGAGTTTGAACCAATCAGTTGTGTTGTGACAAGGTAGGGGTGGTATACAGAAGATAGCCCAATAGTAAGAAGAGACTTGCTTGGGCCAAGAAACACGAGCAATGCACATTAGACCGGTGGAAATCTGTCCAAATTTGAGATTTTTGGTTCCAACCACCGTGTCTTTGTAAGACGAAGAGTAGTTGAATGGATGATCTCCGCATGTGTGGTTCCCACCTTGAAGCATGGAGGAGGAGGTGTGATGGTGTGGGGGTGCTTTGCTGGTGACACTGATTTATTTAGAATTCAAGGCACACTTAACCAGCATGGCTACCACAGCATTGTGCAGTGAAACGCCATCTCATCTGGTTTGCGCTTAGTGGGACTATCATTTTTTTTCAACAGGACAATGACCCAAAACACACCTACAGGTTGTGTAAAGGCTATTTGACCAAGGAGAGTAATGGAGTGCTGCGTCAGATGACCTGGCCTCCACAATCACACGACCTCAACCCAATTGAGATGGTTTGGGATGTGTTGGACCACAGAATGAAGGAAAAGCAGCCATCAAGTGCTCAGCATATGTGGGAACTCCTTCAAGACTGTTGGAAAAGCATTCCAGGTGAAGCTGGTTGAGAGAATGCCAAGAGTGTGCAAAGATGTCATCAAGGCAAAGGGTGGCTACTTTGAAGAATCTCAAATTTAAAATATATTTTGATTTGTTAAACACTTTTTTGGGGTACTACATGATTCCATATGTATTATTTCATCGTTTTGTGCTAATTAGCTCATGTTTGCCAGTGATACAGTTCAGTAATAGACCCATGTAATTCCAGTTCATATTGCAAGGGTTGTTTTGTTTGCTCAATGCGCTGTCTGTGCGTCGGTATATTGTCTATAAGTGTATCCTTGTGATTGTATTTTCTTTTCTTATTCACATACGCCTAATAAAATACTTCAAATGGTAGGCTAACCGTGTCTCTCTCTCACTCTCTGTGGTGACTTAAAGAAGAGTAAAGTTAAGGCCTCAACATCTTGCTCAATTTATCTGAACTAACATCTTAATATCTATCGGCGTCCATTTTGAAAGTGCTGAACAAAGGCCTACCTCGTCGCAGTTCATTTGTTTGCTCGTGCTTATGCTTAGTTAATAATATAAGAACATACATTATGAATTGACATAAATGTAATAAAGTCAAATGAAGCCAAAACTAATGTCGGCATTCGTTATTATTTAAGGAGAATGCAGTTGTTAATCGAGTTACACAAATCCACAAGGAGTTAGTAGAAAACATTTATTTAATTAAGCAAGTCTACCACATCAGCTGTGTTTCTTAAAATGGCAGAATAAACTGTTTTGCTGCCAGACGAGGCTCCGCTGATAGCCAGGTGTAGCGGTGGTAAGGATTGTGCTGAAAGGAAAGCTCCCGTGTCAGGACAGCTTTATGTAACCCCTAACAGTTTGTGGGCACCGTTTGTCACCATTCTAGTGCAATTAATGTATTGTTTAGTGTTGTGTTGTGTAGTGGCTTTGCTGGCATGCATCTAAAAAAATTGGTTGCGCCACCAATCTCCACTGATGAATTTCTGTCTAATTCTGACTTGCGACTGAGAGGTCTCTGTACCTCTCTGTACCACACCTCCAGTCCTACTGTAAATGACCTCCTATACTCCGCTATACCACAGAACCTCCAGTTCCTCCTCTTAACTAAACAGCTCCACTGAAGAGTTGACGCTTTAGCCACTGCACAGGAGGTTGGTGGCACCTTAATTGGGGGAGGACGGGCTCGTGGTAATAGCTAGAGCGGAATAGGTGGGATGGTATCAAATACATCAAACACAAAGCTTGATGCCATTCCATTTGCTCCGTTCCGGCCATTGTTATGAGCCATCCTCCCGTCAGTAGCCTCCACTGAGCCTCTGTCTTGTAACATTAGTGGGAAAGAAAAAGGGGATAATTTCAGTATTTTTTTTTTAAATTGAACCTTTATTTAACGACACTGTACCAATTGTGCACCGCCCTATGGGACTCCCGATCACGGCCGGTTGTGATAGAGCCCGGGATCGAACCAGGGTCTGTCGTGACCGCTGCACCACTCAGGACCCCTAAATTGTCCCCTTCCGTTTTCAGCTGTCCTTGTGTCTCCTTACAGTCTTCTAAATTGATGTGAAACAACTAGACAGGTGAAATCAGGTTCCTAAAGGTTGTGGTCAGATCAGTGCGAACAAAGGAGACCACTGTAGACTATTGAGACAGACCCAGAACTCATCACTGGAACAACACTGCACCCTGGTGGACTAGCCATGTTTTATTTTACTAGGCAAGTCAGTGAAGAACAAACTGTAATTTTCAATAACAGCCTAGGGAACAGTGGGTTAACTGCCTTGTTCAGGAGCAGAACGAGAGATTATTATTTTTACCTTGTCAGCTCAGGGGATTTGATCTTGCAACCTTTCAGTTACTAGTCCAACACTCTAACCACTAGGCTACCTGTAACAACACAACATGCTCTTGGAATATATTACAGTTTGTATAATAATAAATTTCGGCACACAGCTTCAGTTCTCCGTGGGACACAATTTATAATGACTATCTCATCCCAGTAAATCCTCTGATTAACATTTTTGTATCAGATGATCCTCATCTGCATCATAAGATGGAATAATAATTCTCAATGTATGAACACGGTCCTGCCATATGAAGGTTTCTGCATGGCAGCATACATGTATGTCAAAGCAGTGATTGGTCTGTGGATGTGGGTCAGGCAGCAGTCCCCAGTTCATACATGAAGAAAATATCATGAAGAAATTAACAAATTAGCCACTTTTTCACCTCGCTGCTGCTTTCCTGTCTCTCTCTCTGTCTCTCGCTCTCTCTCTGTCTCTCTCTATCTATCTCTGTCTCTCTCTCTGTCTCTGTCTCTCTCTGTCTCTCGCTCTCTCTCTCTCTCTCTTTCCCCCTCTCGCTCTCTCTCTGTCTCTCGCTCTCTCTCTGTCTCTCTCTCTCTTCTCTCTCCTCCCTCCTTCCCTCTTTCGCTCTCTCTCTGTCTCTCGCTCTCTCTCTTCCGTCCTTCCCGCTCCCCCTCTCGCAGAATTCCTTGATGCGGTTACAAGGACATGAGCGGCCGTGAATACTAACTACTGTACTCCTGTTCTGGCTTTTATTCTTGTCCTGTTACTGTCATCATCATGCACCCCTCAACAAAACTCCTTGTGATTCAGCTAGTCTGTATTGCCCTCCTACTGTGTGAATCCCACTCAGACAGTCAGTATATTGGAGGCATACTGTGTATAAGGACCTGTCCTTTCGTGTGGTACTGCTCACCTTTCCCAATACTTTCCCAATGCCTGTATTCGGTTGATTTATCTTCTCCCACCGATATCTTATTTACTAAACTCAGGTAGGTAGTGTATCAGAGGAGGCTGGTGGGAGGAGATATAGGAGGATGGGCTGAGAGTGGGTGAAAACGCGCTTTGGTGATGACTTCTCCCTTCTTTATGTTATAAAATACATGTTACCAAGACAAATATGGATTCTTCATGTTCTGAGTCGTTCAGTGGGATCTTTCCCTAGCATGTTCTATTTCTTAGTGGGCGGCAGGTAGCCTAGTGGTTAGAGTGTAGGGGCGGCAGGTAGCCTAGTGGTTAGAGCGTTGGACTAGTAACCGAAAGGTTGCAAGATGGAATCCCTGAGCTGACAAGGTAAAAAAACTGTCGTTCTGCCCCTGAACAAGGCAGTTAACCCACTGTTCCTAGGCCGTCATTGAAAATAAGAATTTGTTCTTAACTGACTTGCCAAGTTTAAAAGAAATGTCATTAACATTGTATCCAAAAAGTCAGATTTCCTAACCTAATACGTTGGGTAATACACACTTCTGTTGACAGAGCGCCATGACTTTATCGCTGAAAGTTTTGAAGATTTTACATTTTGTGGTCATCGTCTTCCAAGTTGTTTCCGCTGGTCGCAAAATGAGCACGACACGAGCTGAATTAAATGTACAAAGCTTTCAAAATGAGCACGACACGAGCTGAATTAAATGTACAAAGCTTTCAAAATGAGCACGACACGAGCTGAATTAAATGTACAAAGCTTTCAAAATGAGCACGGCACGAGCTGAATTAAATGTACAAAGCTTTCAAAATGAGCACGACACGAGCTGAATTAAATGTACAAAGCTTTCAAAATGAGCACGACACGAGCTGAATTAAATGTACAAAGCTTTCAAAATGAGCACGACACGAGCTGAATTAAATGTACAAAGCTTTCAAAATGAGCACGACACGAGCTGAATTAAATGTAAAAAGCTTTCAAAATGAGCACGACACGAGCTGAATTAAATGTACAAAGCTTTCAAAATGAGCACGACACGAGCTGAATTAAATGTACAAAGCTTTCAAAATGAGCACGACACGAGCTGAATTAAATGTACAAAGCTTTCAAAATGAGCACGACACGAGCTGAATTAAATGTAAAAAGCTTTCAAAATGAGCACGACACGAGCTGAATTAAATGTACAAAGCTTTCAAAATGAGCACGACACGAGCTGAATTAAATGTACAAAGCTTTCAAAATGAGCACGACACGAGCTGAATTAAATATAAAAAGCTTTCAAAATGAGCACGACACGAGCTGAATTAAATGTAAAAAGCTTTCAAAATGAGCACGACACGAGCTGAATTAAATGTAAAAAGCTTTCAAAATGAGCACGACACGAGCTGAATTAAATGTACAAAGCTTTCAAAATGAGCACGACACGAGCTGAATTAAATGTACAAAGCTTTCAAAATGAGCACGACACGAGCTGAATTAAATGTACAAAGCTTTCAAAATGAGCACGACACGAGCTGAATTAAATGTAAAAAGCTTTCAAAATGAGCACGACACGAGCTGAATTAAATGTACAAAGCTTTCAAAATGAGCACGACACGAGCTGAATTAAATGTACAAAGCTTTCAAAATGAGCACGACACGAGCTGAATTAAATGTACAAAGCTTTCAAAATGAGCACGACACGAGCTGAATTAAATGTAAAAAGCTTTCAAAATGAGCACGACACGAGCTGAATTAAATGTACAAAGCTTTCAAAATGAGCACGACACGAGCTGAATTAAATGTACAAAGCTTTCAAAATGAGCACGACACGAGCTGAATTAAATGTACAAAGCTTTCAAAATGAGCACGACACGAGCTGAATTAAATGTACAAAGCTTTCAAAATGAGCACGACACGAGCTGAATTAAATGTACAAAGCTTTCAAAATGAGCACGACACGAGCTGAATTAAATGTAAAAAGCTTTCAAAATGAGCACGACACGAGCTGAATTAAATGTACAAAGCTTTCAAAATGAGCACGACACGAGCTGAATTAAATGTACAAAGCTTTCAAAATGAGCACGACACGAGCTGAATTAAATGTACAAAGCTTTCAAAATGAGCACGACACGAGCTGAATTAAATGTAAAAAGCTTTCAAAATGAGCACGACACGAGCTGAATTAAATGTACAAAGCTTTCAAAATGAGCACGACACGAGCTGAATTAAATGTACAAAGCTTTCAAAATGAGCACGACACGAGCTGAATTAAATGTACAAAGCTTTCAAAATGAGCACGACACCAGCTGAATTAAATGTAAAAAGCTTTCAAAATGAGCACGACACGAGCTGAATTAAATGTAAAAAGCTTTCAAAATGAGCACGACACGAGCTGAATTAAATGTAAAAAGCTTTCAAAATGAGCACGACACGAGCTGAATTAAATGTACAAAGCTTTCAAAATGAGCACGACACGAGCTGAATTAAATGTACAAAGCTTTCAAAATGAGCACGACACGAGCTGAATTAAATGTAAAAAGCTTTCAAAATGAGCACGACACGAGCTGAATTAAATGTACAAAGCTTTCAAAATAAAAAAAGATTGGGTGCGCCCAGCGCTTCCTTGACATTTCACAGAGATACGCTTGATTTTGTGATAAGTCTTCGGAAAAATAACAGGAATTTTGCATTAATATGACTGGCGTATACTAAAATAGAAAAATACTACATGTCTAAAAATCAATATCTATCGTACCTCTATATAGGATTCTAGAAGGAAGATTATAAGGTCAATAGTGAGCCTGTCAGGTAGACTTACTGACGTTACCCTATTTTCCTGATTCTTGACCACCTTTTTTACTCCGGCCTCCATTGATTTAGTCACCCTACTCTTGGCCATCCTACAAGGGTTAAAACTCCAATAAGTTTTGAACGGGTTATGATAGAAACATGAGGTTTGGACTGTTGGTTTTATTACAGAAGTATCTGCACAATTATTATTTCCACAATTAGTCAAAATATACATTTTGATTGGACACCCTATAGAGAGAGAGGAACACACCTTTCAGCATTATAAGTGGTCAAATGACTCCTAAGTGGCTACGATAGAAGTAGGAAGAGAGATAGAGAACTTTTATGAGACATCTTAACAATCAATCCCCCACTTTATACCCTGCTTCCGCCCTGTGGAACAGACTGATAGCAGACAGCAGACAGCAGATAGCGATTGGTAGTTAGCACAGGGTCTGTGGTGTTAGTGGACAGTAATGGGTCTCTCTGAGAAGCGTAGGGAGCTTGTCAGGGTGGCCTAACGAAGACAAAGCCTAGGGCTGGGACTGGGTTAGGGGGGAGGAGGAGTGGGTTGAGGGGGGGCTAATGTGGTATTAATGGGGACCTCTACTGTCCTTGGCAAATCGTGAGGTTTTGGTTGGCGCACAAACACACACACAGTAGTGTACACACACTAATCACACACACAATAAGAGAACACACACACACCCACCTACACAGTAGACCCGCAACAAGCCACAAACTAAGCACTCGCCGCCATGTACGAGTTTAGTAAGAGTAGTGACAAACGGCATTTGTGACTGTACACATCCTCTCATTTGCGTAACATCATCTATGTCTGTCTGTCTGTCTCTCCACATCACATTTAATAGCACTGGTAACGGTTCCATAATGGCAAATGAATGTCAAAATGGCACAGCGTACCCCCATTGCCTTGTATCAGGGGAATGTAGCGTGCCAACAACATCGGATGCTTTTAATGCTCTGCATCCCTAATGGCCATCTGGTCAAAAGTAGTGCACTACAAAGGGAATAGGCAGCTATTCGGTACACAGCTTGAGTTTCCCCTCAGGATAAAAAAGAAAGTGTTAATAGCTCAGTTGAGGACCCTGAGTGTACCGCGATCACTTTACTACCACAGACACATAACAACAATCCTCTGACAGAATCAAAAATGTGTGTTAATATGTGTTCAGCATTCCGGTTGGTCCAGCATGACGTTATAGGATGTGGATGTTGGCGTTGTGTTCAGTTCTTGTATCACAATAAAGGAGAAGTCCATTATTTAGATGCAATGACATACAATGGCATCAAGGGAAGTACTGAGCTCCCCCCCCCACTATCCATCTCTCTCACCCTCCCTCCCAATTTCTCTCCCTCCCTCCCTGTAGTGATACAGTCACCCTCTGGTCCTGTGAATTGAGTTGTAAATTCCCGTCTGCCATGAAATGGCTCTAAAGAGCTCTGAGCGGGTGAGCGGAGCTATAAATTGAAGACAGTGGATCCTGGGGTAAGTAGTTGTATGCGACATGCATTACCCAACACCAGTTTAATGCACTTGGAGATGAATTGATTTAAAGCTATTTGAGAAGTTAATGTTTCAGGTATTATTCTGCTAAGTGGGTAGTAATGTCCCTGTGCTCTCCAGTGGTTAGAATGTAATGGTATTGATAGAGAGCATTGAAAAGGTATTGCAACTGATAGAGGATAATTGATTTTGGAGTCATACTATATTTCACACAGAAAAACACCTCCACTCCCAGCCTATCCTTGGCCCAGAGCAGAGGTAGAGGTAGAGTGATGGTTGTAAAGGAAAACAGAACATTAGCTTCATTGGCGTCTGCCAAGAGGCTGACAGAGGAAACGCTGTCACAACGTTGTAAAGATGTACCTGAGACACCACCAGCCCTCACAGTCTGACAGCACAGCATCACTCACAGTGTGTGTGTGTGTGTGTGTGTGTGTGTGTGTGTGTGTGTGTGTGTGTGTGTGTGTGTGTGTGTGTGTGTGTGTGTGTGTGTGTGTGTGTGTGTGTGTGTGTGTGTGTGTGTGTGTGTGTGTGTGTGTGTGTGTGTGTGTGTGTGTGTGTGTGTGTGTGTCAGGCCATCATCATTCCCCCTGTCTTCCTCCTAGAAGTGGCTGTCACAGCCAATAACCCTGGCCTCTCTGTCACTGAGGACTGTGGGTGCCATGGGAACGAGCCAGGAGAGAACCAAGGAACTCCAACACAACACCCGTAACAAAAGTATAATTTTGAATTAGAAAATACTCAAATTCTCTTGCAATCCAATGAGGGCTATGGCAAAAACTGAGTTTTCTTTAAAAAATGCATGTTTAAATAGATAAATAATTGAACAGTGCACCAGAAGTACTTGCTACAGTGATTCCTGAAATGCAGAGCCTGTTGGGAGTATTTTTCTAATCCCAAATTATACTTTTGTTACATTGTTTGCTAGCTCAGCAGGCTAGCTAGCTCTCAGTCTCATTGACCACCAAACGTTGCCAATGCTAGCTAGCTAGCCACTTAATGTCACTTGTTTTCTCAAAATGTATGTAAGGTTATCCATGTTATCCATGTTACTAATACAGCTCCCATCTGCTGTCAACACCAGGATACGATTCAAGAGCACTAGTTACCTCCAAAAGTGTGTATAGCTTTTACTGCATGCTGACAGTGAATTCAGCAACATTCAGTGGCTAGCTAGCTACAGTACAAACATAATTTGACCAGGTTCCCATGAAGGACTTGTAATGACAGTCCACCACAACACACAACATACCCAAAAGTTTCCTGATTAGCAAGCCATTGTGTATTAGAAACACAGTTTGAAATCACTGTGAGGGGATTTCGAGAGTGGTTCAATGGGGAATTGGGCAAAATGTTGTTTGAGGTTGCATCAGTAACCAAGGGGGGTGGGGCTTAGCGAAGGGTCAATTGTTTACCCCAGGGATCATCAGCTAGACTTAGCCGCAGGCTGATTTTTCTTGTGTGGATAGTCAGGGGGCCTGAACATAATTACAAATCATTTGTAGACTGCAAATTGACCTCAAGAAACCCATGCAGACGTAACATTTCACTAAAACATATTAATTTCAAACCTTGCTAACATTTGCATGGGAGCACATATCTCTCTCTTAAGCGTGGGAATACTTTGAAACAGATTTCCAAGAATAAAATCACTTGGAGCTGATTTGTTGGTGTTTTTACAGTCTCTTATGTCCAACAATAAAAACTAAAATTAAATAAACTGTTATTTGGCTCATAAAACTTGGGGGGGGAATACAATCACCCGCAAGCAAAAATTCAGCCCACGGGCCACCAGTTGGTGAACGCTGCTTTATGGTATTCACCTTATGGTGCCAAGTGCCCACTTGACCCAGTTCCCGATCGAAAGTGATTGTTTTCCTTCTTCCGCCCCATTCACAAACACTGCATGAAAAGCAGAGTTCCTGGGTGAAATCGGATCTTCTATTGTATATTGGAATCTAGAGGAGTAGAACGAAAACAAGACGTTGATTTCCACCCACCTGAGTTCCACCCACCTGAGTGGCTGCTAACCCGCATAGTTCAATTATTCACTGATTGCTGTACTTTGGTGGAAACACTAATTGCTTCTGTAACTGCATGGACTGTTTCACTGAAAATAACAGTAATCATGAGCTTGGTACACGTTTTGGCACAAATGCTGTTTAATACTCTAGTCCACATGGCTGTAGCTCTGTGCACTGACAGTATCAAATGAAAAACTTGTAGCTGGTTTGATTATAATGACCTTTGGGTAGGTGTTTGTGGGAGATACATTGAGTGTATGTAGCCAAATGCTTGTGGAGCCTCTTCCAACCAGGAGGATGGAATTCAACTGTTGTTTTCACAGTAGTCCCATATTGCCAATAAACACAGTAATTTCACAACATATCATGAAGATGAAGGTCAAAGGTGAGAATTCCCCTTTACTATATCTCAATCTGTGGGTTGGATAAAGTTCCCCATTTTATATTAATTATATAAAAATTCATGACTTGAGACTGATGCAAATGGTACTGTGTTCTATGGGTCGTAGACGCATGGTCGAGAGTGCCTGCAAAGGATGAGAGAGACATCTGGGGAGGAGTTCATGTGGACCTGATAAGAGGTGAGGAGGATTTTCTGCAAAACGGCAAACTGACGTGCCTCGTCAAGCCCTGCTACCAGAGCTACTTGACGAGCCACACCACACAGATCATGTCTGATGAGTTATCGTCAAGGCAACCTACAGTTCCTTCAGAAAGCGTTCACACCCCTTGACTTTTTCCACATTTTGTTGTGTTATCGCAGCCTAAATTTAAAGTATACTGAACAAAAATAAATGCAACATGTAAAGTGTTGGTCCCATGTTTCATGAGCTGAAATTAAAGATCCCAGAAATGTCCCATATGCACAAAAAGTATATTTCTCTAAAGTACTCTGTACATATGTACAAAGGAGCATTTCTCCTTTGTCAAGATAACACATCCACCTGACAGGTGTGGCATATAAATGAGCAGATAAAAAAAAAAATAATAATTTAACTAGGCAAGTCAGTTAAGAACAAATTCTTATTTTCAATGATGGCCTAGGAACAGTGGGTTAACTGACTTGTTCAGGGATGGAACAACAGATTTTTACCTTGTCAACTCGGGGTTTTGATCTTGCAACCTTTCGGTTACTAATCCAACACTCTAACCACTAGGGTACCTGCCGCTACCTGTGGTGTTTGAACAGCATGATCATTACACTGGTGCACTGTGTGCTGGGGACAATAAAAGGCCACTCTAAAATATGCAGTTTTGTCACACAACACAATGTCACTGATGTCTCAAGTTGAGGGAGTGTGCAATTGACATGCTGACTGCAAGAATGTCCACCAGAGTTGTTGCCAGATAATTTAATGTTCATTTCTCTACCAATAACTGCCTCCAACGTAGTTTTAGAGAATTTGTCAATACGTCCAACCGGCCTCACAACCACAGACCACGTGTAACCACGCCAGCCCAGGACCTCCACATCTGGCTTCTTCACCTGCGGGATCATCTGAGATCAGCCACCCGGACAGGTGATGAAACTGAGGAGTATTTCTGTATGTAATAAAGCTCTTTTGTGAGGAAAAACGAATTCTGATTGGCTGGGCCTGACAACCCAGTGGGTGGGCCTGGCATCCGGCTTCTTCACCTGCGGGATCCATAGATTAGAGCCTAATGATTTTTTTTATGTACTGATTTCTTTATATGAACTGGAAATCATTAAAATCATTGAAGTTGTTGCATGTTGCGTTTATATTTTTGTTCAGTATATGTTGAGAAATATTTTGAAAAAATTGTCCCACCCCCCCGACGATCCTGCAGGTATTCTTTACATCGGACTTGTCTCGAGACGGCTATACATATTCATGAAATGATGCTAGTAGCCTAGCATTTCTCTCCATTGAATACAGGCGGTTGACCTCACAACCCTCATCTAATATTTGAAAAAGGATTACAATAATGAGATGTATCCACCAATCCAAAGAAATTATAGGTGGGACCTAGAAAGGCCGCCGTGCCGCTTTGTGGACAACGACTCCCATTGTTCGAGCGGAGAGACATATATCTTGTCAGTATATCCATAATCTTTGGTGATGTGAAGCTTGAGACAGGCCTTTGTAGTTCTGCAGTTAATAAGCATTTCATTTTTGGGGGGGGGGGTAAATACAGGTGAATATATTGATAAAAGCCATCTTGTCTGAGAGAGATTTAAAAGGTTATGCCAGAGTGAGGCTACACAAAATACAGCCCTTATTTGAAGTGTTTCAAAATCCCCTATTGGAAAAATGAATGGTGGAAAAACGATTGGAACCATTTCCGTGTTTGACCGCTAGGTTTTATGGGTATTTCGACTCATACTGTGGTACTCTTGTAGTGGCAGATATTGGCTAGGACCTCACCTGTTTGGTGTACTTACTGTATATCCACTTTTGTATTGATTGGTGATGTGCTATAATGTGATGTATTAAACTTAAATATCTAGCGCAAAGCTGCAAAATTGCTGTCAATTGGGGGGAATGATTGCATGAAAGATTCTAGAGTTGTAAAATGTGCTTCACAGACCAGTTATCTACCATGATACTACATTTGAGAAGAGAGTGAAATATAGTTTTGTTCTGCAGCTGAAGATGTGTTCAGTGAATGTCAACAGGGACATGCTCACCGAGGAACAACATTAACATTCATGTCAGGGTGAAGACACAGGTGTAACATTACTAGAACACGTCCACCATGTTGATAGCAGATCTTTCTCCGCTAACCACTCTAACTCATTCAAACAGCCACACTGCCATCTTGTGGAGGTAGATATAATGGCATGCAGGAGATTGTTGATTACGGGCTGAGCTCCAAATCTACATTCGTTATCTCCTTGGGGTGCATTTTAATAATTGTCTGTAGTGGTTTCCTTTCCTGTTGCTTAGAATGACTATAAATGAAGGAGACAAGGAGTGGAAATCACTTTAGACTGTTGAGGGCTGGCTGGTAGCCTAGCTGTTAAGAGGTTCGGCTGGCAACCGAAAGGTTGCTGGTTCATATCCCCAAGCTGACTATGTGTAATGTGCCCTTGAGCAAGGCACTTAACCCTAGTTTCTTGGGATAAGAGCATCTGCTAAATATGTGAGATGGAGCCAACCATCTAAGTTTTTTTTATTTATGAGTCATCGCAATAGAGTGTTGGGTACAGATAGATTTTAATTATTTAGATGTTTGAAAGTGAGTTCATGTGACATTCTACGTTCTTGCCATTCTATTTCTTTAGTACAGTACTGTTGTCTTAGGAGGTCAGGAGTGGTAAAATGTAAAATCATGAACACAGAGGTGTAGAAATGTAATGGAATTCTTAAGTACGTTGAGAATGATCCTTACCAGGCGGTGTCAGAGTAAGGGAACACCCCCCTGAAATGGACAAAAATTAATGGGATGTTATTGGCACCGTACGAAACATATACACGATGTACAATACCACTCAATTGGACGTCGTTTCTTTCAAAACTGATTGCAAATGCCATATGGCAAATGCGAAGTGTAACATAAATTTTCATATTGCAAATATTTGAACATTTTTTCAAAAACTTATCACCCACTTAAAAAAGTGCTTTCTGGACTGTTTTTCGAAATTCTTTTTATTTGTTTTGTCAATTACACATGTATAAGAACTGTATGAACATACTTTTGTCATACACTGCTCAAAAAAATAAAGGGAACACTTAAACAACACAATGTAACTCCAAGTCAATCACACTTCTGTGAAATCAAACTGTCCACTTAGGAAGCAACACTGATTGACAATAAATTTCACATGCTGTTGTGCAAATGGAATAGACAACAGGTGGAAATTATAGGCAATTAGCAAGACACCCCCAATAAAGGAGTGGTTCTGCAGGTGGTGACCACAGACCACTTCTCAGTTCCTATGCTTCCTGGCTGATGTTTTGGTCACTTTTGAATGCTGGCGGTGCTTTCACTCTAGTGGTAGCATGAGACAGAGTCTACAACCCACACAAGTGGCTCAGGTAGTGCAGCTCATCCAGGATGGCACATCAATGCGAGCTGTGGCAAGAAGGTTTGCTGTGTCTGTCAGCGTAGTGTCCAGAGCATGGAGGCGCTACCAGGAGACAGGCCAGTACATCAGGAGACGTGGAGGAGGCCATAGGAGGGCAACAACCCAGCAGCAGGACCGCTACCTCCGCCTTTGTGCAAGGAGGAGCAGGTGGAGCACTGCCAGAGCCCTGCAAAATGACCTCCAGCAGGCCACAAATGTGCATGTGTCTGCTCAAACGGTCAGAAACAGACTCCATGAGGGTGGTATGAGGGCCCGACGTCCACAGGTGGGGGTTGTGCTTACAGCCCAACACCGTGCAGGACGTTTGGCATTTGCCAGAGAACACCAAGATTGGCAAATTCGCCACTGTGCTCTTCACAGATGAAAGCAGGTTCACACTGAGCACATGAGCACATGTGACAGACGTGACAGAGTCTGGAGACGCCGTGGAGAACGTTCTGCTGCCTGCAACATCCTCCAGCATGACCGGTTTGGCGGTGGGTCAGTCATGGTGTGGGGTGGCATTTCTTTGGGGGGCCGCACAGCCCTCCATGTGCTCACCAGAGGTAGCCTGACTGCCATTAGGTACCGAGATGAGATCCTCAGACCCCTTGTGAGACCATATGCTGGTGGGGTTGGCCCTGGGTTCCTCCTAATGCAAGACAATGCTAGACCTCATGTGGCTGGAGTGTGTCAGCAGTTCCTGCAAGAGGAAGGCATTGATGCTATGGACTGGCCCGCCCGTTCCCCAGACCTGAATCCAATTGAGCACATCTGGGACATCATGTCTCGCTCCATCCACCAACGCCACGTTGCACCACAGACTGTCCAGGAGTTGGCGGATGCTTTAGTCCAGGTCTGGGAGGAGATCCCTCAGGAGACAATCCGCCACCTCATCAGGAGCATGCCCAGGCGTTGTAGGGAGGTCATACAGGCACGTGGAGGCCACACACACTACTGAGCCTCATTTTGACTTGTTTTAAGGACATTGCATCAAAGTTGGATCAGCCTGTAATGTGGTTTTCCACTTTAATTTTGAGTGTGACTCCAAATCCAGACCTCCATGGGTTGATAAATTTGATTTACATTGATAATTTTTGTGTGATTTTGTTGTCAGCACATTCAACTATGTAAAGAAAAAAGTATTTAATAAGAATATTTCATTCATTCAGATCTAGGATGTGTTATTTTAGTGTTCCCTTTATTTTTTTGAGCAGTGTATATACTTAAGTATCAAAAGTAAAGGTAAAAGTATAAACCATTTCAAATTCAGCAAACCAGACGGCACAATTGTCTTGTTTTTTTTATCGACGGATAGCCATGAGCACTCTCCAACATTCAGACATAATTTACAAATGAAGCATTTGTGTTTATTGAGTCCGCCAGATCAGAGGCAGAAGGGATGACCAGGGATGTTCTCTTGATAAGAATGTGAATTGGAGCATATTATGGAGTATATTATTTTATTTAGGAATATAGTGAAGTAAAAGTAAAAGTTGTAAAAAATATAAATAGCAAATTACAGATACGCCAAAAAACTACTTAAGTAATACTTTAAAGTATTTTTACTTAAGTACTTTACACCACTGATGAATATGTATGGTTACTGTGTAAATAGTATTTTTGTTGTCCCTTGGTGTCTTTCCAATATATAACTCTTAGAATTTCTTCCTTTTTTTAATGTAATATCTTATGTTGTTCTTGTCTATAACTGTTCTGTACTTTGTCATGTATTTGTACGTTTTATGTGGACCCCAGGAAGAGTAGCTGCTGCATGTGCAGTAACTAATGAGGATCCTAATCAACTAAAATAAACTATGACCCTCAGTTTATGGTGATATTGTCGGAGTCACAGATCGAAGTAGGTGTGTGTGTGTGTGTGTGTGTGTGTGTGCGTGTGTGTGCGTGCGTGCGTGTGTGAGTGTCAGCGTGTGTGCTTACAAAGTCACTTCAGACAGCTTGAGAAATATTCACTGCACAAAACACTAAAAACTAAAACTAATTTGAACTGACAAGAAAACAGATCTCTCTCGACAAAGCTTGTTCAGCAATCTGTTAAATTATGGATTCATAAAACACCGCATTTTCTGGGGAGAGGGGGGTTCTGCACTTTCGAGAGTACAGTACAGAGTTTGCTTACAAGGGGCAAATCACAATTTTGATCACACAGCAATCATCTCTCTTTTACAGTAGTGATCCCTGGCCTGCCAATCACCTCTCTTTTACATTAGTGATCCCTCGCCTGCCAATCACCTCTCTTTTATATTAGTGATCCCTGGCCTGACAATCACCTCACTTTTACAGTAGTGAACCCTGGCATGCCAATCACCTCTCTTTTACAGTAGTGATCCCTGGCCTGCCAATCACCTCTCTTTTACAGTAGTGATCCCTGGCCTGCCAATCACCTCTCTTTTACAGTAGTGATCCCTGGCCTTGTAATAATCCACCTTGGACAGACAGAGTTGTTTGCATATGCAGATTTCATAAAGTGTTGTGGTAAAAACTGAGCAACTCAATCAGGGAATAATGTATGTGACCAACTGGATGCGCTGGCTGCTTCCACAGACTGAGTCTGGCCCCCTATCTGTTAAGATAACATAGAGGAGCTAGAGCGTCCTCCCAGGCACTTTAAATGTTGCCTGTAATTTCTCATATAGACCTGCCAGATGATCTGCAACAACCATTAGGCCAACCTTTTCCCCCCGACAGCTCCATATCTCTCAATTTCTCTATGGGTGGATGAGTGCTGTTATCACCCTTCCTGTTATGAATAGTGATGCCTCTGCTGTGGTACACAATGATCCCACACCATTACAGGCTACAGTATTAAAACAGAAACGACTCCCTGCTTACCCACAGTGCACCACATGCTCAATGAAAGATGAGCTCCACGTACAGAGACAGAGCCATACAAATCCCAAGGTGAAACACAATTAAATCCAATTACTCGACACAGCAACTTCTCCTGTATAAAAATAAATATACAGTGGGGAGAACAAGTATTTGATACACTGCCGATTTTGCAGGTTTTCCTACTTACAAAGCATGTAGAGGTCTGTCATTTTTATCATAGGTACACTTCAACTGTGAGAGACGGAATCTAAAACAAAAATCCAGAAAATCACATTGTATGATTTTTAAGTAATTCATTTGCATTTTATTGCATGACATAAGTATTTGATACATCAGAAAAGCAGAACTTAATATTTGGTACAGAAACCTTTGTTTGCAATTACAGAGATCATACGTTTCCTGTAGTTCTTGACCAAGTTTGCACACACTGCAGCAGGGATTTTGGCCCACTCCTCCATACAGACCTTCTCCAGATCCTTCAGGTTTCGGGGCTGTCGCTGGGCAATACGGACTTTCAGCTCCCTCCAAAGATTTTCTATTGGGTTCAGGTCTAGAGACTGGCTAGGCCACTCCAGGACCTTGAGATGCTTCTTACGGAGCCACTCCTTAGTTGCCCTGGCTGTGTGTTTCGGGTCGTTGTCATGCTGGAAGACCCAGCCACGACCCATCTTCAATGCTCTTACTGAGGGAAGGAGGTTGTTGGCCAAGATGTCGCGATACATGGCCCCATCCATCCTCCCCTCAATACGGTGCAGTCGTCCTGTCCCCTTTGCAGAAAAGCATCCCCAAAGAATGATGTTTCCACCTCCATGCTTCACGGTTGGGATGGTGTTCTTGGGGTTGTACTCATCCTTCTTCCTCCTCCAAACACGGCGAGTGGAGTTTAGACCAAAAAGCTATATTTTTGTCTCATCAGACCACATGACCTTCTCCCATTCCTCCTCTGGATCATCCAGATGGTCATTGGCAAACTTCAGACGGGCCTGGACATGCGCTGGCTTGAGCAGGGGGACCTTGCGTGCGCTGCAGGATTTTAATCCATGACGGCGTAGTGTGTTACTAATGGTTCTTTGAGACTGTGGTCCCAGCTCTCTTCAGGTCATTGACCAGGTCCTGCCGTGTAGTTCTGGGCTGATCCCTCACCTTCCTCATGATCATTGATGCCCCACGAGGTGAGATCTTGCATGGAGCCCCAGACCGAGGGTGATTGACCGTCATCTTGAACTTCTTCCATTTTCTAATAATTGCGCCAACAGTTGTTGCCTTCTCACCAAGCTGCTTGCCTATTGTCCTGTAGCCCATCCCAGCCTTGTGCAAGTCTACAATTTTATCCCTGATGTCCTTACACAGCTCTCTGGTCTTGGCCATTGTGGAGAGGTTTGAGTCTGTTTGATTGAGTGTGTGGACAGGTGTCTTTTATACAGGTAACGAGTTCAAACAGGTGCAGTTAATACAGGTAATGAGTGGAGAACAGGAGGGCTTCTTAAAGAAAAGCTAACAGGTCTGTGAGAGCTGGAATTCTTACTGGTTGGTAGGTGATCAAATACTTATGTCATGCAATAAAATGCAAATTAATTACTTAAAAATCATACAATGTGATTATCTGGATTTTTGTTTTAGATTCCGTCTCTCACAGTTGAAGTGTACCTATGATAAAAATGACAGACCTCTACATGCTTTGTAAGTAGGAAAACCTGCAAAATCGACAGTGTATCAAATACTTGTTCTCCCCACTGTATATATATAAATAACACTGAGTGTTAAATCAAAAGAGACATGATTGTTGCAAATAAACCATCTTAGTCCTATGGACTTCACCAAGTGAGATCCTAAGATAATATTTTATCATTAGAAAAATATATATTTAACAGAATACCATACGTATTTCATAAGGCCTTATTTTGAGGTCCTATTTTTACTCTAATACAGGTAAAGGGGATATCTCGTCAGTTGCACAACTGAATGCATTGAGAGAGAGAGAGAGAGAGAGAGAGAGAGAGAGAGAGAGAGAGAGAGAGAGAGAGAGAGAGAGAGAGAGAGAGAGAGACAAACAACACTCTAAAACATTCCATAAAGCTTATTCCACTTTCCCCAACGCACAAGTGGTTATCTCCACCCTGCCACTATACAGCCTCAATACCTAATGTCTTCCTGGACTTGAACATCCTTTACGACCAGGTCTACAGGATTGCTGGTTAACCTGGGAATTTTCGGGAAAATTACCGGAATTTTGCAACCCTAACTGCAAGCCACAAACTTCTGGCTTGCAAAGATGTGTTATTCCTATTGGAATCCAGCCAAAGTTAGTATATCCAACAGTTGAAATTTGTATTCACCTGCGACCACATTCAGAATGAGTGCCAGGGTCAGGAGCATTGTGAGGACACTACCTAAAGCATTTAAACTGGAACAAACCAAATAAAATTAAATAAAATTGTATTTATCAATCACATGCTTCGTAAACAACAAGTGTAGACTACCCGTGAAATGCTTACTTCCCAACATATACACAGGGGAACCAGTACCGAGTCGATGTGCAGGTGTACGAGGTAATTGAGGTAGATATGTACATACAGTGTATTCGGAAAGTATTCAGACCCCTTAACTTTTTCTCATGGTCTGAGAGTCCTTTAGGTGCCTTTTGGCAAACTCCAAGCGAGCTGTCATGTGCCTTTTACTGAGGAGTGGCTTCCATCTGGACACTCTACCATAAAGGCCTGATTGGGGGAGTGCTGAAGAGATGGTTGTCCTTCTGGAAGGTTCTCCCATCTCCACAGAGGAACTCTGGAGCTTTGTCAGAGTGACCGTCGGGTTTGTGGTCCCCTCCCTGACCAAGGCCCTTCTCCCCTGATTACTCAGTTTGGCCAGGCGGCCAGCTCTAGGAAGAGTCTTGGTGGTTCCAAACTTCTTCCATTTAAGAATGATGGAGGCCACTGTGTTTTCGGGGACCTTTCAATGCTAAATACATTTTTCAGTACCTTCCCCCATATCTGCGTCTCGACACAATACTGTCTCGTTATATAGACAGGTGTGTGCCTTTCCAAATCATGTCCAATCAATGGAATTTACCACAGGTGGACTCCAATCAAGTTGTAGAAACATCTCAAGGATGATCTATGGAAATAGGATGCACCTGAGATCAATTTTGAGTCTCATAGCAAAGGGTCTGAATAATTATGTAAATAATATTTATATATATATTTTTAAATACCTATTTTCGCTTTGTTATTATGGGGTATTGTGTGTAGATTGATGAGGGACAAAAATATATTTTTTGTCCATTTTAGAATAAGGCTGTAATGTAACAAAATGTGGAAAAAGTCGAAGGGTTTGAATACTTTCCAAATGTACTGTATAGATAGGGGTAAAGGGACTAAACAGGATAGATAATAACCAGTAGCAGCAGCATATGTGATGAGTCAAAAGAGTTGCCATGCAGTTGCCATACCAGATACCATACAATTTCAGTAACGGGTGCAAAAAATCGAAATATCTGGTTGGATTAGTTTAGAAAATATGATATGTTATTTATCTTTGTGTACCCCAATCAATCAATCAATGTATATGCACAAACATGACATTGTAACAAACAAATGATGGACGTGGTTTTGGTTCAAAGTGATGTGTATGAGTTTCAGGCCCCTCTATTAGGGTAAACTTAGGCCCTCAGAATAAGGCCTTATGGAATATGTATGGTATTATATTAAATAAATAATATTTGCTTAGGATCTCACTTGGTGAATTCCATAGGACCGGAAATGGATGAATGTCTCTGTCACAACCATGTCTTCGTCACTAACAAATACAGTCATTTGTGCTAACTACAATTTTCTCCAAAGGCAAGGCACTCTGGGAAATATTTGAATAAGGCTTTACACTAAGCAGTGCGTTAATTTAACACTGTTCCGGTCTCTATCACACACACACACGCACACATGCACACACACACACACACACACACACACACACACACACACACACACACACACACACACACACACACACACACACACACACACACACACACACACACACACACACACACACACACACACACACACACACACACACACACAGAGAGAAGCGTAACTAGATTTAAGGAGATGAATGAATAACGATTACGATAAACAGGCGCTCCGGAATAGAACCTCACTTAAACATGGGTATTAAACAGTACCACTTGGCTGCAGAGGCTCCTAATCCTGGCCTTAAACGCTGGTAAAAATAGGACTGGGAATAGCAGTCATCCAGGCAACAGAGAGTCAGGAGATTAGGGGAAGGGATTAGCTATCCAATTGTTCTCTAAGTGCATCCGCTCGGTGAGCGCTGTGGATTGGGATGGAGAGGTAAGAGAAAAGGCTTGGAGAGGTTCTGGCTGCTGGTGCTCCGTTCAGCTCGCCTCGCCTGCCTGGAAAGCTAATGCTTGTTATTCCATTAGACATAATGAGCTGAGAGAGAGAGGGAGCACAGAGGAGGAGAGGAGGAGCTGAAAGGGTGATGGTGAATCATGGTTTAGGGATGCAGAGAGACAAGGGAGTAGGGGGGAGGACAAGAGGGTGACTAGTGAGATTTCCACACATAGTTGTGTAGAGAATGGATGTATTTTATGTCACTCCAGGGGAGTGTGTCTGTGTGCGTGTCTGTGTGTGTGTGTGTGTGTGTGTGTGTGTGTGTGTGTGTGTGTGTGTGTGTGTGTGTGTGTGTGTGTGTGTGTGTGTGTGTGTGTGTGTGTGTGTGTGTGTGTGTGTGTGTGTGTGTGTGTGTGTGTGTGTGTGTGAGTGTGTAGAACCTGTGTAACAACATCCCATATTTTTGTATAACTGCAATTCCTCCATCCTCTACCTGTCTAATGATAACACTAAGGTAGCTCCTCTACCTGTCTAATGATAATACTAAGGGAGCTCCTCTACCTGTCTAATGATAATACTAAGGGAGCTCCTCTACCTGTCTAATGATAACACTAACCACCAGGGAGCTCCTCTACCTGTCTACTGATCACACTAACCACCAGGGAGCTCCTCTACCTGTCTAATAATAATACTAACTACCAGGGAGCTCTTCTACCTGTCTAATAATAATACTAACTACCAGGGAGCTCTTCTACCTGTCTAATGATAACACTAACCACCAGGGAGCTCCTCTACCTGTCTAATAATAATACTAACTACCAGGGAGCTCTTCTACCTGTCTAATAATAATACTAACTACCAGGGAGCTCTTCTACCTGTCTAATAATAACACTAACCACCAGGGAGCTCCTCTACCTGTCTAATGATCAGACTAAGGGAGCTCCTCTACCTGTCTAATGATAACACTAACCACCAGGGAGCTCTTCTACCTGTCTAATAATAACACTAACCACCAGGGAGGTCCTCTACCTGTCTAATGATCACACTAAGGGAGCTCCTCTACCTGTCTAATGATAACACTAACCACCAGGGAGCTCTTCTACCTGTCTAATAATAACACTAACCACCAGGGAGCTCTTCTACCTGTCTAATAATAACACTAACCACCAGGGAGCTCCTCTACCTGTCTAATAATAACACTAACCACCAGGGAGCTCCTCTACCTGTCTAATAATAACACTAACCACCAGGGAGCTCCTCTACCTGTCTAATAATAACACTAACCACCAGGGAGCTCCTCTACCTGTCTAATAATAATACTAACCACCAGGGAGCTCCTCTACCTGTCTAATAATAACACTAACCACCAGGGAGCTCCTCTACCTGTCTAATGATAACACCAAGGGAGCTCCTCTACCTGTCTAATGATCACACTAACCACCAGGGAGGTCATCTACCTGTCTAATGATCAGACTAAGGGAGCTCCTCTACCTGTCTAATAATAACACTAACCACCAGGGAGCTCCTCTACCTGTCTAATAATCACACTAATCACCAGGGAGCTCTTCTACCTGTCTAATGATCACACTAACCACCAGGGAGGTCCTCTACCTGTCTAATGATCACACTAAGGGAGCTCCTCTACCTGTCTAGTGATAACACCAAGGGAGCTCCTCTATCTGTCTAATGATAACACCAAGGGAGCTCCTCTACCTGTCTAATGATCACACTAACCACCAGGGAGGTCATCTACCTGTCTAATGATCAGACTAAGGGAGCTCCTCTACCTGTCTAATGATAACACCAAGGGAGCTCCTCTACCTGTCTAATGATCACACTAACCACCAGGGAGCTCCTCTACCTGTCTAATGATAACACCAAGGGAGCTCCTCTACCTGTCTAATAATAACACTAACCACCAGGGAGCTCCTCTATCTGTCTAATGATCAGACTAATCACCAGGGAGCTCCTCTACCTGTCTAATAATAACACTAACCCCCAGGGAGCTGCTCTACCTGTCTAATGATCACACTAATCACCAGGGAGCTCCTCTATAAATACTCCAGTCTGCAGAAGCTGCCTTCCTTGTTTAACAGTCAGCCAGCCTGCAGAGAGGGAGAGAGACTGGTCTTAGTAGACATTAGATCACTGACTTGGATACAAGCCAAGAGCTGGGATGAAAACTTCATGTTTAAATGTAGATTCCATCTAAGGGGGAGATTTGAGTCAATATTGAGATATCTAATATTTTTATTCTAAAAAACCTCAGGGGAGCTGCTCGACAGTTCTCAGTCCATTTCCACAGAATTAACTTTAAGTTACAAGGAGAGATGTGTGTAGATTAATGTAGATCCTATATCTCGATGTAGATCTCATCAAATCTGTGATTAGACTGTTTCATAAGAGGCAGCTTATGAGGATTTCCATCAGTGAAATGTTATTCAATGAGAAATGTAATGACATCATAACTCTTCATAGATTAAATGTCTCTGCACCGTAGCGAGAAATGTCAGGTGCCACAAGATTAACTTCCATAAGATTAAAAGCGGTACCCATTTTATGCAGCATTACAGCCTTATATGAAACTAAACTGTATTAAAAACATGTTATAAAATGTAATAAACATGTGATGAACATCATGTAATATGTTTAAAGGTATACATTCTCAGGTGGTGAGTCTGTTTTAGTCAAAATAGTGTTGTAGGCTACTTTTTATCATAGAGGAACACCTTTGGAAACAAGTGTTTTAATTAATACTGCTAAGCGCTGTCCCCTGGGAATACAATGTACGTCTTCCTGTATATGTTTTTAACCAAATAAATTAAATTAAATTCACACCATCACCTGACTGAAGTCAGAGAGGTCATTACCTTACAGGACAGCATGGGATGTGTAGCAGGGATCCATTTCAATAGTCTACAATGGCTTCCCTGGTTTCACCTGTCCAGCTCTTTCAAACCATTGTAATGGACTTTTACTTAGGAGAGGAGATGAGGAGAGGATGCCACATTAGACTATTGAGATGGAGACATTAGCATCCTGCCAGACTGAGACAGCCCGGTTGGTGATCTAGGCCAGTATCTACAAAGCATCTCAGAGGAGGTATGCTGATCCAGGATCAGGTTCCCATCTGTCCATATAGTCTTATTCATTATGATATAAATAGCTAAACTGATCCTACACTCTTGGAAAAAAAAGGTTCCAAAAGGTTTCTATGGCTGTCCCCATAGGATAACCCTTTTTGTTCCGGGTAGAACCCTTTTTGGTTCCAGGTAGAACTGATTTTGGTTCGACATAGAACCTTCTGTGTAAAGGGTTCTAAATGGAACTCAAAAGGGTTCTACCTGGAACCAAAAAGGGTTTCTTCAAAGGGTTCTCCTATGGGGACAGCCCATAGGTCAATACAAGTCTGCCTTGTACACATAGTCTTACTGTCTGTAGACTACCTATTTTCCTTGACTGAGAGTTCATTTTTACATTCATTTTAATTTAATGCAACATTTTCACCCAATTATGTTTGACTCAAGTCCGTATGTTGACCTGTGTAATCTATTGTAAAAACATTATAAAGATTGAGTCAAACATTTAGCCTGTTAAATTAATTAATGAATTAGATATCAACATCAGGGGGCCTTTACTGGTAGTGGTGCCAAAATGCACCATGGCTCGCACGAGACACACAAACAATTAGGGTTCCTCGAAGGTTATTGGGAAGGGTGATGGTTCTATGTGGAACCATACTGACTCAAAGAACCCTTTGAGCCCTTCAATGGTTATTTCTTCTTTTAGTGATAATTAAAAGGTTAGTGCTATCCGGGATCATTGGGATGTCCCTACCCTAAACCCTAACCCTATCCTTCCCCTAACCTTAACCATAACCCTTACCCAATCCTAACATTAACCCATACCTTAAACATATTACATTTTAACTTCAATGGGATAAGGCCCCAAGGATCCCATTTAGACTTAAAATGTAGGGGCGGCGACTCATTTGAATATTTTGGGTCAAAGTTTGTTCACAGCTCTTTTTGTGCAACCGTAAATGAGAGTGTTATTCCAGTTTATCTAATCTGTTGTGTTATGCTATTAATAATTATGTATGACTACAGCCAGTGATAGTGTCTTGTGAAAGACTCATGTATGACCTTGTGCTAATTGAGAACTGCTGAATAAGTCAGTAGTTCTCAGTTGTCTCCTCAGGGACCCAGCTGTTTCAGAGCTTGCACACCTGATTTAACTAGTTAATATAACACAATAAAACCTATGGAATTTTAACAACATATGGCTACTAAACCAGAATAAAAACTATGTATGTTTCTACAAAGAACCTTTGAGATTTAGAAAGGTTCTTTATAGAACCATTCTCCATAAAGGTTCTATAAAAAAAACTTTAAAAGGGTTCTATATAGCGCAAAAAAAATGGGGTTTAACAATAGTGGAACCCTTTTTTGGTGCTAAGGAAGCTTTTTTTAATGGGTATTTATAGAACTTTAGGAAAGGGTTCTTTATAGCACCATACAGGTTCCATTTGAGCATGGTTATTCATAGAACCTTGAAAAAAAGGGTTCCATAAAGCACCAAAAAGGATTATGCTATATTTACAAGCCACTATAGTAGAGAAGCATTTGTTTTTAGCGTGTAGTGTAAAGGGTTGCGTCAATCGAATCTGGTATCAGGATAAAATGTGATTCTGAGTCACCGAATATACTTTAAGTATTTTTATTTAACATAAGCGATAAATGGTAAATGCAATTTTCGTATATACGGGTTCACTGTAACACCACGCAGGGTAAAGCAGAGAACTGACTGAAATAGTACAGACATCTTATTTTATACTGTGACAGAGGTAGTTCAAACTTTAGAGTTGGCCTGTCACAGTAGAGGCTTAGCGTGGTTTAAACTTGCTAGCCTATCGGTGGTGCCCAGACTGGTCCCAGCCCCACAGCACTCAGCATTCAGATGTCCGGAATGGTGTTTGTGAAGATTGACCTGAGTTGTCGGTTTCTACACATTCCTCGGTTCCTGTTTTCTTGTTATTCAGCATTTTTCCTACACATTCCTCAGTTCCTGTCTTCTTGTTATTCAGCATTTTCCCTACACATTCCTCAGTTCCTGTTTTCTTGTTATTCAGCATTTTCCCTACACATTCCTCAGTTCCTGTTTTCTTGTTATTCAGCATTTTTCCATCTTGTCTCAACCTTGTGGTTTGCACAGTCGACACCCTAGATTAACAACAGTTTTTCTGCAGTCACGCTATGTTTTGTGATTAACATGTCCTATTTCTATAAGGCATACATTTTTGTTAAAAAGAGAACAAAACCATCCTTCACAGTAGCATGCCACAGTTGTCACCATTTTTAGACTGCGCACCTAAAAGTAGGCTACTTGTTTCAATAATGTTCATATAATCTCAATACTCCCCATACCCATTAGGTTGTTACGACCCACATAAAGAGGGAGATAGTACAACACGGATAAACAAATATTTATTCGTTATAACTAATGTATTTCGTTGAACCAGTATGGCAGTCCCCGCCTCCATGTATAAAAGCAAGAAACACTCGTACAATCTGCCTTGGATTACTGAAAGCACAGCATTAGCGGAAGTAACCCGCATAGCTCACTGTCCGTCGCTAAGAGGGGCTCAGTCATCAAGGTATAGTAAAACTATTTCATAGTCTATATGCTACCTCTTGCGACCAGTTTAACTTAAAAATAAATGCCATATCTTCAACTGGTATATTTCAGACCTAATTAGTTTCTATTCGGTGTATATAATCGTTTAATATCGCGGTAAACATGTCGTAGGCTAGTTGTAGCTCTTATAGACACCCTTTTCCCTCTCGAATGGCGATATGTCATCTAGCGGGAATGAATTTGGGAATGATTTTCCACAGTTTTACCTGGAGACGCACATAGGTGCCATTCGGGATATTATCCTACAGAATATATGAATACATTGGTGTTTTTATGACATTGTATTTGTTCAATGTTGTAAGACAATGTGTTGGAACGAATCAGGTTGTATTGATGCTTTGATTTATTAGGATCTCATTAGCCGACGCCATAGTCTTACTGGGATCGGACACATAACTACAAATACGTTAGTCAAAAGACTCTTGCGCTCATTTGAACGAGTTGCAACTTCCATTTGTAGGATTTTGCAAACATGTTACATTGTGTTGTGTTATACAAGTGTTTAACATTAATTGAGCTCTAATACCGATTACAGTAGTGTATATTGAGGTCATAAAGCGAGTGCGCAGAATGTAGCATACTTGCTCTTCCTGGTTCGTGGCACCACGTTGGGTGTTAGCGATGGTGGGACGAGGTGAGGGATAGCATATTCTGGCACTCCAGTTCACTCACTTGTATAGGCTTGCACTGTAAAGGGGAGGGAGTGAATTTGACAGTAATTTACAGGCAGCTCAGTGGCAAGTAAGTTACCGTATTTCATATTGCATTACATCTACCCTAATCTAAAAACAGTAACAAAGCAAATACTGTGCAATGGCACACTATACAATACCTAAGAAATAACTATTTAACTATTGTTTACAAAAAAATAAAGCTAGTTGTAATTAATTAATGGATAAAGGAAGGAAATTCATTGAGGGGAAGAGTTTATGTTTCACAGCATTTTACTTTAATTACTTAGCATCCAACCTGCTTGCACCAATCCTAAGTAATGTGTTTACACATTACATCATATCATACACCCCTGCTGTTTCATTACAATATCAATTCATATTTGGTATTTTATGTCACTTGCACTTGTATAAGCCTTAACCAAGGCTTCCAAACTGGTAGCAACTACAGAGCAAAACAGACCAAAAGGACATGGCAAAATGCTCAACCAGTAAAGTTTAAGACTGACACTCCAATCTGTCCCCTAAATTGATGAGGCACTATAACAACAGGGGATAAATTGGTAGCGTATTCTCACTAACTGCTGGCACAAATGTAGCCTCTTACAAGGCACACCTCAAAACAATACATTGCACCCACTAGTGGTCAAAAGGTTTTGGGCTGTCCAAAAATACGGTACACTACTGTATTCTGTGGGGTGGAATTACAGTACCATTTGAAATTCAGCAATTCTTTCCCCACCCACAACATTTTCCCAAAATGCACCATCATTTACAGTATGATGCAGTAAAATGTTTCACAGTGTTTTTATGTTGATAAAACCCCAAATGACTGTATAAATTATTTTATTTTATTGTCATTTACACTGTATAGGTGCAGTGAAATGTGTTGTTTTACAAGGTCAGTAATAGAACTACAGCAACACTGGAGCAAATTAGGGTTAAGTGCCTTGCTGAAGGGCACATCAATGGTTTTTTCCCATTACAGTGTGGCTACTTCTTGGCGTAGCCAGTAGGTAGCTATTTAAACGTGAAGAGGACTGAGGATACTGAGCGGCACACTTCTGGTCATGCGCAAACTTGATTTTGATGCAGGTGATTATGGAAGATTACCTTCTGGCAGCGAGTCAAAGACCTTACAGAGCATGACAGTTACCTTGCAATGGACCTCAAATGCAAAGTTAGAGGTGTTACCTTGCAATGGGAGTCCGGTGTGCACAGTGTCTGTATTCATGAGATTGTCCCGTGATGGGGGTCAGTGCCTCGGCACCGCGACTCAAAACCCAATGTGCCAAATGCACGTAAGTAACGTTGTCTGCACTGATATTCAGTGGAATTTGCTTGTTTATTTACTCTCTCTGTCTCTCTCTCTCTCTCTCTCCTCTACCCCCTCTTTCTCTCTTAACCCCACCCCCCCTCTCTCTCTATTCTCTCTCTCCTCATCACTGTGTACCTCTATCTCTTTCTACTGTAACGTTCTTCTATCCTTATAGCGCCATGTCAAACGAGGAGCGGACTTTCATTGCCGTCAAGCCAGATGGAGTTCAGAGGAGGCTTGTCGGAGATATCATCAAGAGATTTGAGCTAAAGGGCTTCAAAATGGTGGGGATGAAACTCATCCAGGTACGTTATTCTACTTACTGTAATCTCTTTTATTTTATTTCAAATGTAAGCCATATAATCCTTTTCACTTTCAGGACATTATTAACCAATAATTAGGACTGAATGGCAGGCCTGTCCATTATGTAAATCAGCTATCTGACAGATATTCTTTAAAAAAAACACGTATCTTGAACCATGACAAAAGTCAACTATAGTTTGTGTGTATGCATTGATACGTAGGCTACGTTTGCCTTTAAAAATATATATTTGTAGTGCTGTTCTTTTCTGTTGATGTTCTGTATTATGTCATGTTTTGTGTGGACCCCAGGAAGAGTAGCTACTGCTTTTGCAACAGCTAATGGGGATCCTAATAAAATACCAACTAAGCAAGAACTTGTGCCAATACACAATGATTGGACATACAGTAGAGTACATTAGGGTAAAGTCGGGTACATTTGTACATTAGAGTAACTATAGAAAATATATTCACGTCACCAGATAATTGATTCAAACACACTGTTTTGCAATAAAGGTCTACAGTAGCTTCAACAGCACTCTGTAGGGAAGCACCATGGTGTAGCCGGAGGACAGCTAGCTTCCATCCTCCTCTGGGTACATTGACTTCAATACAAAGCCTAGGAGGCTCATGGTTCTCTCCCCCTTCCATAGACTTACACAGTAATTATGACAACTTCCGGAGGATGTCCTCCAACCTATCTGAGCTCTTGCAGCATGAACTGACATGTTGTTCACCCAGTCAAAGGATCAGAGAATTAATCTAGTACTGAAAGCATAAGCTACAGCTAGCTAGCACTGCAGTACATAAAATGTGTTAAGTAGCTGACTCAAAGAGAGAGAAAGAAAATAGTTGAACAGTTTTGAACAAAAATGAAGGAGAAGCGAGAGAGAGATATTTCGTTGTATTTTTCTTTCACTTAACTAGCGAATGCAGCTAGCTAGTTTAGCCTACTCAAACACCTGGCTCAAACAGAGAGGGATGCTATGTTAGCTAGCTGGCTTATGGCTATCCAACACTGGAACTCTTCCAAGGTAAGCTTTTGGTTTAATTCATTTATTGCCACCGGGGTCGCTGGTGTAACTGACTGTATTCATTCCACTGATTCTGTTGAAAAACTTTCTCAAGCGGAAGCAAACATAACGAAACGGGGATCAACCAGTGGAGGCTGGTGAGGGGAGGACGGCTCATAATAATGGCTGGAATGGAGTAAATGAAATGGTATCAAAAACCTGGTTTTCACATGGTTGATACCGTTCCATTGACTCCATTCTAGACATTATTATGAGCTGTCCTCCCCTCAGCAGCCTCCACTTGGATAAACATACCTGAATCTGTCCATTATATACTCTCTTATTTAAAACTGTTGGACTAATGATTACACCCTAGATCAGCAGGCAAGAGTGTGCAAGGCGGTATTGAATGTGTCACTGTCTGTCACCTTGATTACTCCAATTTCTCTCTACCTGAGTGCACCTACGTTGTAAACTTTCATTCATAGGCTAGGTTGTAGCAACCTCATGATGGGTATAGGGAACATTTGAGTAACATGTAGTAGCCTGAACCTATCATTGTTACATTGAATATGGTGTATTTAGAATTAAAGCCCTGCTCATAAAAAAAATGGTCGTCCTGCCTCATCTTAAACGACACCAACCACCACTGAGTGCAGTATGGGTACAGTAGGCTACAGTAGGGTGCTGTACAGTAGGGTACAGTGCATTATGGGTACAGTAGGCTACAGTAGGGTGCTGTACAGTAGGGTACAGTGCATTATGGGTACAGTAGACTACATTAGGGTGCTGTACATTAGGGTACAGTGCAGTATGGGTACAGTATGGGTACAGTAGGCTACAGTAGGGTGCTGTACAGTAGGGTGCTGTACAGTAGGGTGCTGTACAGTAGGCTACAGCAGGGTGCTGTACAGTAGGGTGCTGTACAGTAGGCTACAGCAGGGTGCTGTACAGCAGGCTACAGTAGGGTGCTGTACAGTAGGCTACAGTAGGGTAGAGTACAGTAGGCTACGGTAGGGTAGAGTACAGTAGGATACAGTAGGGTAGAGTACAGTAGGCTAGGGTAGAGTACAGTAGAGTAGAGTAAAGTACAATAGGGTAGTGTACAGTAGAGTAGTGTACAGTAGGGTAGAGTACAGTAGGGTAGAGTACAGTAGGGTACAATAGGGTAGAGTACAGTAGAGTACAGTAGGGTAGAGTACAGTGGGGTACATTAGGGTACAGTAGGGTAGAGTACAGTAGGGTAGGGTACAGTAGGCTACAGTAGGGTAGAGTCCAGTAGGGTAGAGTAGGGTAGAGTAGAGTACAGTAGGGTAGAGTACAGTAGGGTAGAGTAGAGTACATTAGGGTACAGTAGGGTAGAGTACATTAGGGTACAGTAGGGTAGAGTAGGGTAGAGTACAGTAGAGTACAGTAGGGTAGAGTACAGTAGGGTAGAGTACAGTAGGGTAGAGTAGGGTAGAGTACAGTAGAGTACAGTAGGGTAGAGTACAGTAGGGTAGAGTACAGTAGGGTAGAGTACAGTAGGGTAGAGTACAGTAGAGTACAGTAGGGTAGAGTACAGTAGGGTAGAGTACAGTAGAGTACAGTACAGTAGAGTACAGTAGGGTAGAGTAGGGTAGAGTACAGTAGGGTAGAGTACAGTAGGGTAGAGTACAGTAGGGTAGAGTAGAGTAGAGTACAGTACAGAGGATCTTGCTGACTGTTCTAATCCACACGTGTGATTAGCATTGAGTGTTGTCTCCTGATCCTCTGTGTGTTGGTCTGTGGCCAGGAAGGCTGCCTGTGACCCCCGAACCCAGGGATCAGGAGGGCCCACTCATAATAGTCACTCTGTTTACGGTGGGCTATTTCAGGGTTAAGCGCATGCAGTCAACTGGTTCCTAGTTATAAGCTCTGGTGACTTCCTGTGAATGTACAAAATATGAAGAACTCTTTCCATGACAGACCGACCATGTGACTCCAGGTGAAAGCCTTTATCCCTTATTGATGTTGCTTGTTAAATCCACTTCAATCAGTTTAGATGAATGGGAGGAGACACGTTAAAGAAGGATTTTTAAGCCTTGATACAATTGAGGTATATATTGTGTATGTGTGCCATTCAGAGGGTGAATGGGCAAGACAAAATATTTCAGTGCCTTTGAACAGGGTATGGTAGTAGGTGCCAGGCACACCAGTTTAAGTGTGTCAAGAACTGCATTGCTGCTGGATGATTCATGCTTAACAGTTTTCCATGTGTATCAAGAATGGACCACCACCCAAAGGACATCCAGCCAACTTGACCCAACTGTGGGAAGCATTGGCGCCAACATGGGCCAGCATCCCTGTGGAACGCTTTCAATACCTTGTAGAGTCCATGCCCCGATGAATTGAGGCAGTTTTGAGGGCAAAAGGGGGTGCAACTCAATATTAGGAAGGTGTTCCTAATGTGTTGGACACTCTGTACACTGGAGCTCTCCAGATATTGGCTGTAGCTTTACCAAACCCTTTGCGCTGGTCGATTCCACGACTGATGTTCAACATAGCCCACTGTATTTTGCCGTGATATGCCTTGTGTGTGTTCCTATGGTTACGATGGGTTATTGACGGTTGTGGCTGTTGTGTTGTGTCTGACTAACCCAGGCCCCAGAGTCTCTGCTGAAGGAGCACTATGCCGACCTGAAGGACAGACCTTTCTTCCCTGGTCTCGTCAGCTACATGACCTCAGGCCCAGTGGTGGCTATGGTAAGACAAATCTTCCTTATTGTGTTCATTGACATGATGTAAGCATCTAGTTTCTCCTACAAGAAGACAGAGAAGCCTACACATTGTAATGCTGTGGTTCCTAATACCTCCTGTAACAGGGAACTGTGGTTCCTAATACCTCCTGTAACAGGGAACTGTGGTTCCTAATACCTCCTGTAACAGGGAACTGTGGTTCCTAATACCGCCTGTAACAGGGAACTGTGGTTCCTAATACCTCCTGTAGCAGGGAACTGTGGTTCCTAATGCCTCCTGTAGCAGGGAACTGTGGTTCCTAATACCTCCTGTAACAGGGAACTGTGGTTCCTAATACCTCCTGTAACAGGGAACTGTGGTTCCTAATACCTCCTGTAGCAGGAAACTGTGGTTCCTAATACCTCCTGTAACAGGGAACTGTGGTTCCTAATACCTCCTGTAGCAGGGAACTGTGGTTCCTAATACCTCCTGTAACAGGGAACTGTGGTTCCTAATACCTCCTGTAACAGGGAACTGTGGTTCCTAATACCTCCTGTAACGGGGAACTGTGGTTCCTAATACCTCCTGTAACAGGGAACCGTGGTTCCTAATAGCACCTGTAACAGGGAACTGTGGTTCCTAATACATCCTGTAACAGGGAACTGTGGTTCCTAATACCTCCTGTAACAGGGAACTGTGGTTCCTAATACCTTCTGTAACAGGGAACTGTGGTTCCTAATACCTCCTGTAACAGGGAACTGTGGTTCCTAATAGCACCTGTAACAGGGAACTGTGGTTCCTAATACCTCCTGTAACAGGGAACTGTGGTTCCTAATAGCACCTGTAACAGGGAACTGTGGTTCCTAATACCTCCTGTAACAGGGAACTGTGGTTCCTAATACCGCCTGTAACAGGGAACTGTGGTTCCTAATACCTCCTGTAACAGGGAACTGTGGTTCCTAATAGCACCTGTAACAGGGAACTGCACCATAAATTTCACCATAAACACATTCGCTATCTGTACCGATGTCAGATCATAACTTTGATCCTCCAGGCGTCAACATATTAACCCTCCTGTTGTGTTCGCTTCATGTTAATTAATTGTGTTCCCGGTCCAAAATGACCTCCTCATTATAGCTGATTATAAATCCATAATAATACATATATTATCACCTAATGTTGTGTTAGATCTTTTTATCAACTTAAGTTCTTGTGAACATTACAAGTTTTGAACTTCTATTTCCTATTTATGGCCTACAGGCCTCATTGACCAGAGCTCATACAACTAGTTTTTGAGTTAAAAAAGCATAATGTATGGATTATTTTGACTATAACAAATACTCAGATGAAACATATTGTGCTATTTATCACAGACTACTTTGTGTCAAAGTTTAACAAGGACTCTCCTCCTCACCAGTGTCATGATCAAAGATATGATCAAGAACCTCACATACAGTATATTGTTTGGTCATTGTGCCGCCACAGAATGAATTGTGAGCAAGGCCTCAAAAAAGCTTTATATACCAGAGCTGCGAGAATAGTTCTATATGTTATTGAAACAATGTTGCGATTGTTTGTGAGAATGCCAACAGGTGTGGTTCCCCTGGGGGAAAGATTATACTGGGGAAAGGTTCCCCTGGGGGAAAGATTATACTGGGGAAAGGTTCCCCTGGGGGAAAGATTATACTGGGGAAAGGTTCCCCTGGGGGAAAGATTATACTGGGGAAAGGTTCCCCTGGGGGAAAGATTATACTGGGGAAAGGTTCCCGTGGGGGTTGCCATGGAAGCCAAGAAGGTGTGAGTGTGTGTGTGCTCAAACACACATGCATGTGGGGGGTCTGGGAGAGGAAGTATGTCCATCTGATGAATGTGCCTGAACTCAATTTTATACACTAATTGTAGTCTCACCCATTCATTTCTAATGACCGGTCATTTTTGACCAGGAACACCACAGGTGTACACAAGTTAAATAAAACACCAAAAACGTTATGAAAATCATCAACATGTATTTTGTGTGTTCAGATGCCTTGTGTGGACAAAGTCATGGAACATTATGACAATCAGATTAAATGAACTACATTTTTCAGAGAGAACTTGTAAATCGGTCCAATACGACTGGAACACAGCAGGAGGGTTAAGATTAGTACTTATATTTTGAAATGTATTTGACCGCTGTGCAAAGAAATGTAAGATCAGAAAGAATACTGGGTTAATCAAGTGTTATCCCTCTGTGTGTGGTGGCAGGTGTGGGAAGGGTTAAATGTGGTGAAGACAGGCAGAGTGATGCTGGGCGAGACCAACCCTGCCGACTCCAAACCCGGCACCATCCGAGGAGACTACTGCGTCCAAGTGGGCAGGTGAGAATCAATCGCAGTACGAGACATAACACAATGATCCTATAATGTAACGATTCTATGAAGCCTCAACCTTATGATGGATAATGGGGTTATCATCAGGGCCAGGTCCATACCAGTATCGCGATACTCGTTATATATATATATATATACACACACTTTATGGGGTATTTTCACTTTTTATTTAGACAGAGAGAGCGAGGGAGATGCAGAGTGGTAGCTGGGACAGGATTCGTACCCATTCTGAGGGTGTAGTATTTGTGCTGCAGGGCGGTGTAGTATTTGTGCTGCAGGGCGGTGTAGTATTTGTGCTGCAGGGCGGTGTAGTATTTGTGCTGCAGGGCGGTGGCGTTATCCGTGCAGGTTGACGCTTATTGTCATGCGTCTTCTCCTGGAGGCAGAATTGAGCCATTTCTCCTTAAATAGGCCGGCTGCAAGGTCAAAATTGTTTATATTGTAAAAAATTAATGAAAACAAAAATGTGCTTTTTGGTCTTAATGTAAGATTAGGCATTGTGGTTAGCAGTGTAGTTAAGGTTCGGCATTAGGGTTAGCAGTGTGGTTAAGGTTAGGCATTAGGGTTAGCAGTGTAGTTAAGGTTAGGCATTAGGGTTAGCAGTGTAGTTAAGGTTAGGCATTAGGGTTAGCAGTGTAGTTAAGGTTAGGCATTAGGGTTAGCAGTGTAGTTAAGGTCTGAGGACCCATGCCAAATCTCTTCAGTCTCCTGTGGAGGTAAAGGTGTTGTCGTGCCCTCTTCACGACTGTCTTGGTGTGTTTGGACCATGATAGTTTGTTGGTGATGTGGACACCAAGTAACTTGAAGCTCTCAACCTGCTCCACTACAGCCCTGTCGATGAGAATGGGGGTCCTCCTTTTCCTGTAGTCCACAATCATCTCCTTTGTCTTGATCATGTTGAGGGAGAGGATGTTGATCTTGGCACCACCCGGCCAGGTCTTTGACCTCCTCCCTATAGGCTGTCTCATCATTGTCCGTGATCAGGCCTACCACTGTTGTGTCGTCGGCAAACTTGATAATGGTGTTGGAGTCGTGCCTGGCCATGCAGTCATGGGTGAACAGGGAGCGCTGGAGGGGAATGAGCACGGACCCCTGAGGGGCTCCAGTTTTGAGGATCAGTGTGGCTGATGTTGTTACCTACCCTTACCACCTGGGGGCGTCCCGACAGGAAGTCCAGGATCCAGTTGCAGAGGGAGGTGTTTAGTCCAAGGGTCCTTAGCTTAGTGATGAGCTTTAAGGGCACTGATCCTAGACCTGTGGGGTTATGGTTAGGTTTAAAAATCAGATTTGATGACTTTGTGGCTGTGCCAGCTAGTGACCACTCTCTGCAGCGCTTCCTTCAGAACAAGCTCTCCTGCGTTATCAGCTATCAGACACTATTTATATCGCCTTGACAACTACAGTACTTTCAAACTCTATCCATAGGCCCTAAAGATAAATATCTGTTTCCTTATGTCATTAAACAATAATAATGGTTCTTTCCTTATTGTTTCAGGAACATCATCCATGGCAGTGACTCCGTAGAGAGTGCTAACAGAGAGATCAAGCTGTGGTTCAAACCTGAGGAGCTGTACAGTTACACTAGCTGCTCCAGCAGCTGGCTCTACTGAGGAGCTAAAGGCTACAAGTTGCCCCCAGGCACAGGTCTAGGATCAGTTTACCATCCATAAACCATTAGCATTAGAAGGGGGAATATAAATCTCTTCCTGGCCACTGAGGACCACACCACTTCCTGTTCATCTTCTGTACCCATTTGTAATTGGTCCATCGCTGATTCCATTCATTCCTCTGGACATAGTTGTCATAGTGAATATGTTTTTTATTGTCATTTGTTCAACTTTCCAATAAATAAATAAAATCACAACCCCTTATTTTTCCTTGTTGCTGATTATAACACACATCATTTTCTATAGATTATATTGTTATTGTACGTTACATCATGAACATAAACTTTTCTTTGAACATACAGTTTAGTAGTGCGTCCATGTCTTGTGTGCCTCAGTGCTGTGACCAGATTGACATTTCAAACATTAGCAGGCAGGCCTCGTCACTGCCAACATGAAGAGGGATTAGCCGGCTCCATAATCTCAGATTGGGATTAACTAGATCTGTTGCTTTGCTCAGTTGAACTAACGGTCGACCTAATGGTGGAGGAGCGGGTGTGACCTGGGATGACACTAAGGTTGGAAGCATCACGCACACAATCCTCAGGTCTGGCTCTCATCTCCAGGACGTTGCCCACAAGTCCAAACCCCATTTTGTCTGTCTAATCGGCCGGGGACATCTTCCCATCAATGGCCTTCTCGGCGTTCTGTTGAACAGACTCAAACAAGTTGATGCATGTGTCCATTTCTGATGGATTTATAATGACTTGAGGCGAAGCCGTGGTTTAAAAGGTTTTGGAGAGTGTGCTTCATAATGGACAGTGGTGTAAAGTACTTAGGTAAAAAATACTTTAAAGTACTACTTAAGTAGTTTTTTGTGGTATCTGTACTTAACTATTTATATTTGACAACTTTTATTTCACTACATTCCTAAAGAAAATGATGTACTTTTTACTACATACATTTTCCTTACACGTTACATTTTGAATGCTTAGCAGGACAGGAAATGAGAACATCCCTGGTCATCCCTAATGCCTCTGATCTGGCACACTCACTAAACACAAATGCTTTGTTTTTAAATTATGTCTGAGTGTTGGAGTGCCCCTGGCTATCCGTAAATAAATAAACTGGTTTTCTTAATATAAGGAATTTTAAGTTATTCATACTTTTACTTTTGATACTTAAGTATATTTTAGCAACTACATTTAGTTTTGATACTTAAGTATATTTAAAAACAAACACTTTGACTTTTACTCAAGTAGTATTTTACTGGGTAACTTTCACTTTTCCTTGAGTCATTTTCTATTAAGGTATCTTTACTTTCACTTAAGAATGAGAATTGAGTACTTTTTCCACCACTGATAATGGAACATCATATTACCTCATACGACTTGTTGACCACATCTTTTCATGGCGTCTTTAATTTCCTGTGGTGTTTAAACCAAAGGAGGCTGGTGGGAGGAGCTATAGGACAGGCTCATTGTAATAATGGCTGAAATGGAACAGAGTCAAACGTGATTGTCATGTGTTTGATACCGTTCCGTTTATTCCATTACTATAGTTCCTCCCACCAGCCTCCTCTGGTTCAAACAGCATTGAGGTGAAGTAGCCTATAGAACTATAGAGAAAAAAGAAAAAAAACGCCATTGACAAATATGGTAATTTATAAGTATCATTTTAATCAGCGTAAAAAATGTTTCTTACAAAAATCGTTAACAGATACCTTTTCACAGCCATGCGGAAACAGTTTGTAATACTTGGAAACAAAAGACACAAAAATAATACAACCGATATTATGTCTACCAAACATTTGGTTTATTTACAAATTCAAGGTATTGTCTATCAAACCTCGATCACAGCACAAAATGACCAGAAGAAAGAACGGAAACCTCATGTATCTAGATAGAGATGTACAAACCACATTGCAACCAAATTTCTACCACAAGGGTCAGTGTTTATAATTTCAATATTATAATTTTTTTTAAACAAATCATTTAGTTATTTGTATCCAAAATAAAACACCAAAACATAACTTAAGCCCCTCCATTCATAATTACAGTTAATGAGAATTATTTCCCCAATAAAATAACTAATAATCACTTTATCAAATATATATGTAGCACCATGATATATAACGGTTGAATATAGTGGGGTTGTCACATACAAAAAGAGACCCGTGTTAGTATTCAAAGAACAGACACCTCATTCTAGATTGACCCCCTACTTCCACTAGACATTTAAGATCTGAAAGGTTTGGATAGGTGTAAGAAATATGCCTCAAAATGCCACTAAGCCTATCAAAAGGGCAAAATGGAGCTAGTACCATCTTTCTCATACCTATCCAATCCTTTCGGATCTATAGGATGAGTAGGGTTAGTGGCTAGGGATCGATTTAGAGTGAGCGGTAGCACGACCAAAGACCATAACAGCAAAACAAGCTCAGTGTTGGTCCACAGAAAGACCTTACAATTTTGCATGCACTAACTCCGATTCATCCGGTCCCAAATCAGCCCCTCCCTCTACACACTTCCTGAATCGCCCCTTGTACATCTGAACGAATAGGTGGGAGCCTATAATGGCATCCTGTTCTTTCAGGTCTCTAAGGGGGGATTGAGAGGTGTTGCTTTTGGATTGGGCATCTCAGTGACATTGGGATATTCCTACATCCATTTCTAAGAATAAAGAGTCATAGTATCACTGAAAAAGAAACCTCTCTCCAAAATGTGATTGTGCATTAGGAATTATTTGGGTTATTTGGAAGGTAGCAGCAAAGTTAGTCTATAAACAGTTGTGTCTTTTTGTTTTTCTAAGATACGTAATTTGATCAGTTAATTGGTTAAGATTACCACAATTCTTTAACACTTTCTTCATTCTCATCTAGTTAGTCATAGTCTGTGCCAGATCTGATTTCTTGAAGTTAACAAAAACCAAATCCTGAACTCCAAACCTTTTTCACATAAGAGGATAGTGACACACTACATTTAATTACTCCGCTGGACATTGTATATAACCTTAATTAATATTAAAAATTCAATCTAAAATCCAGAGAGGAAACGGTAGAAACTATTGATCGTACATCCTTTGGAAAAGGAACTACACATGGAAACAATAATTGAGGGTAAAACCTAGCTACACAAAGCATGGCGTCAAACTGAACACCGATCAAGGGGTTCTCAACGCATTGTTAATCATTAGAACATGAAGGGTTTATGTAAAATACCTCACCAAATCAACAGAACAATAACAATACAAGAAACCATATCAAAAACAGGGGAGAAATCAACATTCAGACATGGACAAGAAACATTAATTTGTGAGCAAGTTATTCCATTAAGACTTTCCTTTGAATAACTTTATGCAATGTCATTCTGTTTAATATTGTGACTGTAATGCACTTTGCTTGACCCTTGCAGCCAAGAAAACACCTTAGAGAAAAATGCAAACATTTCCTGAGAAGTTAATTGTCAACCTTACTGGTATAGAAAGAGAGATTCTAGGTCATCTCCCATCCACTGCAACAATAACTGAGCTAGATCAACTTTTCTGTACTATTCTATTTATACATAGTGGATTCAAATAACATCTATTATATTCTGTTTATAGACCATAGTTCACATAGTTGCCATAGTTATGCAATAGAATGTAGGTCAATTGAAGCAAGTATAATATATTTCATGTACCTTAATATCACTTTAGGGTGTTGTAATTCAGCGATCTGACATAGCAAAATACAGAAAACATTATTGCATATTATTCCATTTCGAGGACTACCTCAAAATGTGCTGTTACAAATATCTGTGTTCGGTGTCTAGTCAGACATATGAGGATATTATTATTTTTTATTTGCATATGGTATATCAAGTTGCCCAAACCTGCATCTCGGATTAGAGACACATTATGATGTCACTATGACCCCCAACCCTGTCTCTATTTGACTGCCAAGCTCACCAGGAGGTAGTACAACAATATAACATATCACTGCGAGGGAAGAGAGGAAGTCTAGATACAATTGTCACCACTCACTACCAGCTACAATGCACAAGCAGATTCAGGAAGTTGGGAGGATCTCCAACCAATCAGGAATCTAGCAAAAATTTATGCGGCCTAAATGGTGAATAAAGAAGCCAATGGGAAAGGTTTTCTCCTGCTATAGCCTAATCCAATCAGATCCCATTGGTTTTGTGAATGGACACTTACAAAGGCTATCAACAAAGCAATGTTTAATAAATGGAGACATTAACACCGACAAAGTTGTTATACAGTGGCTCAGTTGAATACTTAACCAGTACACATCCATTTGGCTCTGAAATAAAGAATTAGCCATAAACAAGAGAGGGGAATCCCTAACCAAACGGTTTTGCATACCTTGATGTCATTCTTGACATGTAGCCTACAATGTTTTATTTCTGATTGACATCATTTTAGGATTAAACTTTGCTCGATTGATAGAAATTCTCTCTCTTTTAGGGACAGATTTATGAAGAGTTTGCACTTGTTTTCTTAGAAGAAAATAGGTTATGACAAGGAATAAGACATTATGGTTGAGTGTAATAACGAGTATCTAATGTGGTCTAGCTTCGTTTCTGGAGTTGTTTCCCCAGTAAAAAAACACTGATGCAAACACTAGATAAGTCTGGTCTCTCTATTGTAAAGCTGCTGACATGCTAGAGGTAAGGATGGTTTCAACAAGCCAGAGAGACTGGCTGTTTGTTCCTGTAGTGCAATCTGTGATCGTGTTTATCTAGTGTTTCCCAACACACACACTAGCAGACTACATAGTATGCATAGCCAATACTAAGGAGTATGTCCGTTAACCTATTGGGGCACAAACCCCATCTAGTCTAAGAGACTCCTTTCACAAGGTTTCAAAACCCACTCAGGCCAAATCACTTTCCTTAATATCTACATAGTTCTATATTGAATAGGTCTCGTCTATGAATATGTATCCTTACTATAATATCCACACCACTCCCCCAAAGAGCTGTCGATAACAAATCAGCATTTAAGACAAAATAACAACCCTCCAATTTAAAAGTACAAAAACTAACAAAAACAGAAACTTTACCAAAACTTCATGTACTATTAGCAAATCAAAGCAAGTCCACCTGGCAAAATTGTTGGAAAAAAGATTCCTGTTTTATACAGCTCTTTCCCTCCCTCCCTCCTTTCCTCGCTTTCAAGACCGCGTGAAATAAAATCCCTCCCTCCCTCGCTCAAGACCAAGTGAAATTCAATCCCTCCTTCCTTAGCTCTCTTACCTGAAAGAAATAAACCAAAGACCTATATATCTGTCACATTTAGTGCAGGTGTCTGTGTGTGTGTGTCCCCGAGTTGTGTCAGAGGTCCTGCCTGGCCTACGGCAGGGTGGTGGGAGAGACAGAGTACCCAGAGAACAGGCTTCTGTTGTGGGCATCCAGAGCTCCAAGGCCCCCTGCCTAGATGCATTTATGGAGGAAGACAGAAAGCCATGGTCGTTTCCAATCATTCAGGGATGTGGGATTCTGATCAGGTTGTCCAGGTATCATAGCCCTCTTCCGGGCCAGTGGCTTTAGGAAGTGTACCGGTTACCCGTTTATATGGTTTATATGGTATGTCGGTCTCACTGAATGAGTGACTGTCCATCAGGGCTCCAGGGTTTGATGTTGTAGCTGCTCAGAAGTGTTCTTCTTCCCTGGATGGTTTTGGGGAGACCTAAGTAGCTCCCTGTCTTGATTTTGTGGGGTAAGGGTTTGGGTTTCAGGGCATGTAGTCACTTAGTGTTTTTGGGGTACCAAGTCCCCCAGCAGTATTCTCCCCTGATTGCAGTGTTAGAGGCCATCTTTTCTGGAAGAGTTTTTTTTAGAGCTCTCCATGCTCCCTGCCCTGTTGCTCTTGTCTTGGTTTAGGGATGTGTCTTGTCGTAGTAGGGGGTTGTAGGCAGTGTCTCTCTGGATGTTGGATTTCAGGGGTATTGTCCGGCTCCCCCTACCCTCCCAGGCTTAGCCCCGGTCCCCTGTCCCCCCTGTCAACAGGGCTCCTGTTTGATGTAGTAGCTGCCAGAGCCGTTGCTCTCCTGGTCTGAGACGCCCTGGGAGAAGGTGAACTCATCCACCTCAGCCTGTTCCTCCTTAAGACGTAACAGAGACTCTAGAGTGAGGGAGAGAGAGAGGGAGAGAGAGTTAGCAAAATAGAGGGTTACATCATTTTAAAATAAATTGTCGAAAGCCTGTCCAGCATACCAAGACAGATAATAAATGTTTAACACCAAGACAGAACAAAATAGCTAAACAACCATTAAAAAATATATATATTCTCTTAGGGGGTAAACAACCATTTTTAGTCACAAAACGCTTTTCAGCACAAGACCAGCTATCCTTGTTAATACCTAGCCCTCCATCTGAGCCTGTAGTTCCTGTAATGAAACCAGACTTCTACAGTATATTATATCACCACTTCTCCTCCTTCCTGCAGACGTCCTGCTCACCTAGTACGCATCATGAGGTGAGAGGAGAAATTGCCCTTTCTCACATTAGTACTTTCACTTCAATAACGTGACACAGAAACAGGTGAATAGAACTTGCCTTCATGCAGGTGTATCCAACACACAGCGATCACACAGCAGGGTCAGCACCTACAGTGGCTGAGGACTGACCCCTGTTAGCACCCTCTGTCTGTGTGGAGGTCTCACTGGTTATTTATTGGTAGTGTTACCTGGTTTGTGGGTGTGATGGTGGTGGTGGTAGTGGTGGTGGGTGCGGGACCGGGGGGCCAGAGTGGAGCACTGGCTGGAGTAAGGGGGCGGACTCTGCTCTTCGTCCTCCCCTGATAGGCTCCTCCTCCTGCCTGCCTGACTGAAGAGCCGACGACCAACCGGAACCTTCCGCTCTAGACACCAAGTTAGACTCAGGTAAGCTACTACGGGTGCTTTCAGGTTGCTACTGCTCCCAACAGTGTAGGTTTGAATGTTCGGTTGCATAGGGTTACTTCATATGTATTTTGAATAATAAAATAAATGCTAACTTATTAATTAATTCATTACAGATCCTATTGTGTGTGTATATAAAGGTAAATGGCCTAGATAATCACATTATTTAATGAATTATATAGCATGTACAGTTGAAGTCGGAGGTTTACATACACCTTAGCCAAATACATTTAAACTCAGTTTTTCACAATTCCGGATATTTAATCCTGTTAAAAATTCCCTGTTTTAGGTCAGTTAGGATCACCACTTTATTTTAAGAATGTGAAATGTCAGAATAATAGTAGAGAGAATTTTCTATAGGATTGAGGTCAGGGCTTTGTGATGGCCACTCCAATACCTTGACTTTGATGTCCTTAGGCAACTTTGCCACAACTTTGGAAGTATGCTTGGGGTCAATGTCCATTTGGAAGACCCATTTGCGACCAAGCTTTAACTTCCTGACCGATGTCTTCAGATGTTGCTTCAATATCTCCACATAATGTTCCTACCTCATGATGCCATCTATTTTTGTTGAAGTGCACCAGTCCCTCCTGCAGAAAAGCACACCCACAACATGATGCTGCCACTCCCGTGCTTCACGGTTGGGATGGAGTTCTTCGGCTTGTTAAGCCTCCCCCTTTTTCCTCCAAACATAACGATGGTCATTATGGCCAAACAGTTCTATTTTTGTTTCATCAGATCAGAGAACATTTCTCCAAAAAGTACGAACTTTGTTCCCATGTGCAGTTGCAAACCGTAGCCTGGCTTTTTCATGGCGGTTTTGGAGCAGTGGCTTCTTCCTTGCTTAGCGGCCTTTCAGGTTATGTCGATATAGGACTCGTTTTACTGTGGATATAGAATCTTTTGTACCCGTTTCCTCCAGCATCTTCACAAGGTCCTTTGCTGTTGTTCTGGGATTGATTTGCACTTTTCGAACCAACGTATGTTAATCTCTAGGAGACAGAATGCGTCTCCTCCCTGAGCGGTATGACGGCTGCGTGGGCCCATGGTGTTTATACTTGCGTACTATTTTTTGTACAGATGAACGTGGTACCTTCAGGCGTTTGGAAATTGCTCCCAAGGATGAACCAGACTTGTGGAGGTCTACAATTTATTTTCTGAGGTCTTGGCTGATTTCTTTTGATTTTCCCATGATGTCAAGCAAAGAGGCACTGAGTTTAAAGGTAGGCCTTGAAATACATCCACAGTTAAGAAATTTGTGGAGTGGTTGAAAAATGAGTTTTAATGACTCCAACCTACGTGTATGTAAACTTCCGCCTTCAACTGTACATATTCAAGTTATTTTATTCTGTTTAAATACAATATTTCAAAAACACCAAACATGTTTCAAACGGTTCAGAAGGATGACCTCTGATCCATTGTGAAATGTTCTAAAACATGTTCTGAATACACCCAAGGTAAGCCAGACTCAAGCAAACCAGACTAGCGTTAGTGTGTGACCACATGTCTGCACATAGCCCTGCTAAACCACTTCCTAAGACGTGGAACAAGTTGTGCTTGGAACATACAGGTAGACAGATGGCTCTAGATGGATAGAACCAGTTTTAGCATGGACATTGCCATCGAGGCCTTCCACCATTTTAAAGTGGTCAACTGGGTGGGGATTCCTATGGGCTGGGAGTGATTAGCCAAAGATCAGAGCATTGCCTTCTTCAAATTGGTTTGTAGATGGCTTTAAGCTATATCACTGCCATTTAGTGGCCACAAATGAATAACACACAAGAAAGAAGACACACAGCAGGGGACGATAAATCAACAATATTATCTTTATGCTTTTTCAAACACAACAGAAGAACATTCACTACTTTAAAATGGAGAGAGACCCAATGGCACTGCCCATGTTGTCATGGACACCATAATGGCACAGACAGAATGATAAGTCCTATTTTTATCTCTATGGTTTGGACCATCACACCCAGTGTTACAACACCCTCGCCACCTGTTTGGCACTCGCCCAGAGTACCACAGCTTCCTGTCATGGGACTCATGCCAACCAATCAGATCCCAAAGAACAGACAAGAAAGAAAAAACTAAACATTAACAGAGATTCTAAGCTAGATAGATTTCCCCCCACCAGAGTGTGGAACAGTGGAGGCTGGTGGGAGGCACTTTGGGAGGACAGAGTCATTGCAATGGCTGGAATGGAATCAATGGAACAGTATCAAACACAGGGAAACCACGTTTGACTCCGTTCTACTGAATCCATTCCAGCCATTATTACAATGAGCCCATCCTCCTATAGATCCTCCCACCAGCCTCCACTGGTGTGGACCAACGAAAGGAGGGAAAGAGGGAAGCGAGTGATGATAAAAGATTAGAGAACTCACTTTTCTTTTGTCCTTTGTATTGTTGAGCTTTCTTCTTGTGCTTAGGTACAGCTGCTGGGATTTCTCTGGCCACTGAAATGATAGAAAATAGAGGGGAGCATAAACAGTGGCCTATTGTTTTACACAAATGTACATTTCTGCCTGTTAGTTTGGGACTCCAATCGCATGTTATCAAGTAATTGGTCACGTATTAGCTGGAACTTAATCCAATCCATCAATGAGAGCCTAAGTGGTAGTTGTTTGGTTTATGATTGTGCATGTTAGTGTGTTACATGTTCCTGTGTTACATGTTCCTGTGTTAGTGTGTTACATGTTGGTGTGTTAGTGTGTTACATGTTGTTGTGTTACATGTTAGTGTGTTACATGTTCCTTTGTTACATGTTGTTAGTGTGTTACATGTTGTGTTGGATGTTAGTGTGTTACATGTTGGTGTGTTACATGTTAGTGTGTTACATGTTCCTTTGTTACATGTTGTTAGTGTGTTACATGTTGTGTTGGATGTTAGTGTGTTACATGTTGTGTTGGTGTGTTACATGTTGGTGTGTTGGTGTGTTACATGTTGGTGTGTTACATGTTAGTGTGTTATGTGTTGGTGTGTTACATGTTGGTGTATTAGTGTGTTACGTGTTAGTGTGTCACATGTTGGTGTGTTTTGTGTTAGTGTGTTACATGTTGGTGTGTTACATGTTGGTGTGTTGGTGTGTTACATGTTGGTGTGTTACATGTTAGTGTGTTACATGTTAGTGTGTTACATGTTAGTGTGTTACATGTTAGTGTGTTACATGTTGGTGTGTTACATGTTGGTGTGTTACATGTTGGTGTGTTACATGTTGGTGTGTTACATGTTAGTGTGTTACATGTTAGTGTGTTACATGTTAGTGTGTTACATGTCAGTGTGTTATATTTGGGTAGAACTGTGGTGTTTGATCTCACTCTGTGCGGCGGGGGGCTGTAGCTGGTAGCCGGTCAGCTGACACCAGCCCACGGGGTAGAGGTCAGACGACTGACAGTCCACCCATTGGTCGTACTCGTCCTCCCAGCCATCAAAGTGGATGCGCAACAGGCGGTGGACGATCCGAGTCACAGTGGCAACACACACCAACCTGGGCTCCATCAGGTCCACGGCCTCCAGCTTCATACCCTGACGGAACCCGTGGTTTGGAACATCCTGGGCAGGGGCAACAAGATGGCGGAGGCAAAGACGAGAGACATTTTTAGGTTCTTCGTCAATACAGTGTTTTTTCCATAACAATTTTTGAAAAAGGTCTTACATCAAACATGTATGTAAGCGAAAAATAGATAAATAATTTGCCTTGTAGGTAATGCCTGCTTGTAGTCGTTTTTATTTGAAGTATAATTTTCATGTGATCATAGAAAGACAGAACTACAGGACTGCGCTAACCAACAAAACAACACAGCCACGATGTCAGGAATCAGTCCTACCTTGTTAAAGAGCTTCACAGGAGCGGCTATTGAACTTGTTTCTCTGAGGTAGTCAAACCATTTAAATGGCAGTTTAGTGTACCCTGTGGGGCAGAGTCAGTGGTAAGGCTGGGTTAACACATAACCCTTGACCAGAGAGGCCAAAGAGGAAGAGGAACAAGAGCTACCTTCAACAACTGGGACAAAGAGACTATCTCAATGAGACTATCCTTAATTAAATAAACAACGGGTGAAAAAAAATAACTGAGTGAGGGAATGTTGCAGTCTGTCAAAGAAAGTTGGGGTAAGAAGTGTACCTCTAGGGTGTGTGAGTTCGATGTTGTTGATTTCACAGAAGCCGGCAGGGAAGATGGAGGGAGAAGTGGAGTGGTAGCAGAACCAGTCTGAGCCGTCCGTCACCTCCGACCCGTCGACGCCGATCATGAGGTACCCGTCTGCCAACACCTGAAACAGACAGCAAACATCAATCTAAGATGTATACAACTCAAAACCTTAACAGGTGACCGGGGACTGAAAGTAAGTAGAGGGAAACCCCAATCCAGGGGAGCCAACAGCGGAGTAGTATGACCCTTGAATTTTACCATGGAAACGACCCAAACTGTTGCCATGTCTTTATAACAGTGGCTACACAGAAAGCGGAGAAGTGAGACAGTTACCTTTCTTACAGTGGCTACACTTATAGCTGAGAGGTTTAGAGGGTCGATGGCCTCTAGTTTCATCCTGTCCCTGAACCATTCACCATTCTGGTCCACGTCTTTCACCTGAGGAGATATCACAGATTCATTCATCATTCTGGATCCGTACATTGGAAAATATCAATACAAACCACAGAGGCACAAAGACTTGGGGCATTGTAAACATGTGGTGTATTTACATTACCTTGGCAAACAGCTGGGCGGGGGCGTCCATTTGACCATCGATTTTCTTTGACACATCTGGGAAACAAACATTGTCAGCAGAGTCCGAAAACAAACACATTGGACTAACTACCTACCTAGGCCTAACTCACTACCAAATGAACTACCCAAAACCAACTAACTTGACTGACCGGACCGTTTGAAGCGGTGTCCGATGCTCCGGGACCATCCGATGGAGTGTATGAGCGGGGAGTACATGTGACACCAGAAGTCGTCAGAGCCCTCCTCGTAGACGAGCCTCAGCCGTCCCCCAATCACCTGCTCCACCAGAGCCACCCGCGTCCGGCACAGGTGGCTCTTATCCACCACCTCCACACGCATCAGCTTCTTAAAGGGGAACTGCATGTTCTCATGGACCTGGGTAGAGAGTGGGGAATGAAAGGAAGCGCTAAGAGTGGGTGCTTTTAGAGAACTAGGTAGAGTTTAAGCCATCGTCCTTACCAGTGTTTACGTCTTGCAGCTCAAAATGATGAAATCTTACCTTGGTGGCAAAGTCCGGTGGTAGTGTTTTGGCTCCAGTGAGACGCTTCACAAGGAAAGCTTTCCAGTTAGAGTACTTTAGCTGTATCGCTGAGAGAGAAACCAAAAACAAAATCCATTTTAGTCTATCAATCTGTTTTCCATCTTCTGTTAAGATCAAGGCATGTTAAAAAAGGCATGTTAAATGGCATGTTAAAAAACATGTTAAAAAAGGCATGTTAAATGGCATGTTAAAAAACATGTTAAAAGGCATGTTAAATGGCATGTTAAAAAACATGTTAAAAGGCATGTTAAATGGCATGTTAAAAAACATGTTAAAAAAGGCATGTTAAAAAAGGCATGTTAAAAAAGGCATGTTAAAAAAGGCATGTTAAAAAAGAAAGCGTATTACTATGATCATGATTATGGAATGATGTTTACATTTGGGAGGTACGAGCGGTTTCCCGCTGGATGCACACCACCCTACGTGGTGGATCTCTGGAACACAGAGGTTACACCAGAAGTCCCTGCTGGTGTCGTTGTCAAAACCCTCGTACCGCAGCAGAGCCTTGAACCCTGGGGAAGAGAACAGAAACAGCCTCTCATGGGACATCTTTACAACCCCATTACTGTGCATTCTTCTAAGAAATATTAAGAATAGTCTGCTCATTATGGCAAAAAAATAAAAAATACTTTTAAAATGTTAAAAATTGTTTGGTTACACGGATAGAAATCCTTCAAGTGGTTAGATGTGTTCTTACCTGACAGTTTGACGATCCCTGCTACCCAGTAGACTTTAGTAGAGAGGTTAGTATCGGAGTTGAGCACCTCGACCATCACTCCTTCAGCTAGGTCTCCCCAGCACGTACCCATAGGGACCTGAGACACCGAGAAATAATGAAATGTAACAGAAGTTCATAATATATCCCACAAGGTACAATTGTGTTGATCAAAACAAGGTGGATTTACAGATATATAACCTTAGCATCTGCAATAGACTTCAATACAGGACAATTTGAATGTCTAGCTGTTGTTTAAACGTACGTGCTTGAAGCAGCTGACTGGTGCTCCAACCAAGTTATTGCTACAGATGTACCGCCCCCAGTCAAAGCCTTCAACAGGAACCACTGTAGGGGAGAAGGAACAAGGTCAACATTCACTATACTGGGTCAGGAAAGAGAATGTGTGTTCTTATGACTAAAACCATCGTCCATTCAAGGGCATTCTTCTGCATAACAACAATATGAGAGATTGTGTGTTCTGTCTATAATGTATGCCATTTCGCAGCTTTTAACCAAAGCGACTTAGTCATGCATGCATACATTTTACATATAGACGGTCCCAGGAATCGAACCCACTATCCTGGCTTTGAAGCGCCATGCTCTACCAACTGAACTACAGGTGGACTCGCCTGCTTTTGACTTAGCCTGGTTCTGTTGTTGTTGACTTGCTTGGTACTGGGCGTAAGCTGCCAACTTTGCCATGAGAGGCTGTTTCTGTAAGACCTTGGCCTTTTTCGTAGGTGGTTTACCCTTCAGTAAAAAGCACAAAACATTTACAGTGAGATTAGATTGAAGAAACAAAATATGCCCACACTTTTTACTGGTTATGTTATCTTGCACTTCCAAAGGAAATAGAAGGAGAAGATGTTCTAATTCTACTATCTGGCTACAACAAATAACATACAGAACATAGTATGGGGTTATATGGTTACCTGGAGTCTAGCCAAGATGCTGGCTTTCTTAGAGTTGGAGGAGTAACTTCTAGAGCAGGAGACGCTGCAGAAGCGTTTAGTCTTGGAGTAGAAGGCGTCTCGCACTCCGACCATCCCACACATCTCACACGTGGCTGGAAAACAAGGCAACACATAAAGATTTCCTGGAAACTCAGAATAAAGCAGGATATTCCAATTCATTCAAAGCAATGTAGTCTTCTTTCATCAGTTATTTTCCTCAACTATATTGTATGAAATGACAGGATAACTATGACAGTAGCAGGCCGGGATCTATGTCAATCACAGGCAGCCACTTAATTCACTCGCGTAACCGGTTTTGTGCAATCACCCCAGAGACACTGACTGACCCATAGGATTCTTAACTGATTTATATCTATGGATTCTATATCAATATTTCCCTGTACTGACCCATGCCGGTCTTGCCGTCGGGATAGGTGTAGACCTGTCCATTGTTTTTGATGATGGGCAGGCTGGCGGGGATGGAGGGCACCTCGTCCTCACTGTCCTCTGAGCTGGAGTTACTGGTGCTCTCCTCACTGCAGCTGTCGTACCGGTCAAACATCCCAAACGAGTCCTGGCGCTTACGCTCTGAACGCGGGGTGCGTTCAGCCTGGAAGGAGCAGAGAGAGGGAACGCATGACGCCTACTGACACCAATTGTACAGTGAGAAGGATATAATATCATTTATTGACACTTGTTTTTCTTTCAACAAGTGAATAATCACAACTTAAACATGTTTTATTATGGCATATTAGTCCTAATAGAAGATTGGTATACTTGGAAACCGTGTACGGTAAACAATGTGATACAACAGCCACACTGATATGTAGCAGATATAACTACCACGGCTAAGCATATGTACATGGCTACAGACATCCATGAGATAACATCCATACCAATACAGTTACTAGCATCGGATAACATTTAACTGAGCAATAACTGAGTCTTACGTATTTATATATATATATATAAAATACAATACCAGTTTCCTTGCTATATAATCACAAAGCCGCCTAAGTGTTAATTTATTTACCACCTCTGCATATAATAGTAGCTGGTAGCTAACGCTAGCTTGCTAATTTAGCTGTCTGGAGAAACACCTCCAGCTAAACGATCCTTTCCCCATCATCTTAATCGCACTAACGTTACTGGCTAGCTATTTATGTTACCGTTAACACTTAGTTAACATTGTTAAAACGGATTGTGCACAATGAATGTGAGAGACATGGGCTGGGCCTCAGCTAGCAAACCTGTTATTCCAGTTCTAGCGTTAGTTACTTGGCTAGCTGACCTAGCTACCGTCAGTTACAAGACACCGCTTGCAATACATTATTTAAATGAGTATCCATTTAGCATGTAAAAACCGAATAAAAGTGTCCACATATTCACTTTTCAATAAAGGGCTGTTGGATATTGCTATTTTGTAGTTTAGGGGATTCAATCAGCTGTTACTACAATCCGATAACGAAAGGGGAGCGCTAGCTAAGGCTAAAGTTAGCACGCTTGCTACACAACAAATCGGATACGGACGGCCCACATCGGGAAAATTAACTCACCAAATCCCTTGTGTTCTCCATCAGCCCTTCATATAGTTACAGTATTTTATTGGCTCAATTAGAATAGTAAACCCCCCAAAGTAGGGGGTTTAATAGCTTGAAAAAGCTAAACTCAGAGCCCCGAAAGGAACTCAAGCAGGATAGTATCAACAAAAATCCAATGTATCAAATGAGCATGCGCGATCAGAACCCACTTTGCTGTGATTGGTCAGTGCTTAACGACAAGACACAGAAACAAAACAATTGTGTAAAGCCTACCCTACTTTCAATAAATATTAGTAAATAACCACAATTTTCGATTGTAAAAGTAAAAAGAGCAAAGTGACCTGCCAAAAGGTTCATAGTCAATATACTGTAAAAGACGTTTGTAGAGTGGAACAGACAAGGCACAGCTATACTTTGAAATCAAATCAGCAAAGCATTCTGACATATTTAAGTGTATTATATCTTTATTCTCACAACATAAAACTGAAGCACGATACTACAGAGGCTTACATTTTAATTTACAGATTGATTTTGTTCTAACAGCCACAATCACCTAATATAGGGCTCGAATGGCTCATATCAGTGTGTTATCTTAAACAATACTGGCATTCAACTTATTTTTCTCCATCTCTTCTCCTCGGCAACTTCTACAATAAACACATAGCAGCACAAGGCATAACTGCATGAAAGGCATAAGGCAATAACCAAAATCAACCCGTATTCGGGAAATACAACAGTTCAATGAAATTGGCTGGGAGAACTGCTGCATAGTCTGCATTCCAAATCGACCTCTAACCATTCCTGCAGATCAGTAGTGATCGGATAAGTTCAGGCCACATGGTAAGTGGTTCAACTTGCCCGCTGAGGTTTTGCAAAAATTATCATCCAATTGTTTCAGATAAACAGAAAATGCCAAGGAGTATGGGGCTAATGGTCCATTTGGGATTCAGCATTAGTCACGTAAGGCTTCTCGAAGAGGGCAAGGGGGTTGGTGGCATGGGGGTGAGGGAAGGTGTCCACTTCATAACATGGAGTTGATGCAGAGAGTGGATGGTCAGTGCTGAAAGAAAGCTAAGGTGAGAGGAAAAATAAACACCAATGTTTGTGCAAGACACATCCCACTACACACTTCCAATACTAATAAAGACATGTTAACAAAAAGTATAGCGTTTTCAATTTGTATCCATTCATCATTAAAATAGATAAATTACATCAGTGCATATATTACAAAAACCAGGGAAGGGTATACGGAACTTGACATGTCTGTCTTTGGTCTCAGACGAACTCGTCGTCTAGAACATCATCAACGCTTCCTGAGATTGAGGCCACTTCTGAAACAAAAATATAAAAACACGCATTAGGTTAACTAATAAATAAGCATCATCATTCTGGTCTCAAAATTAATTCACCACCACATCAGTGAGTTGTCCAGACAGTGTTCCACGTGATCCCTGATGAACGACAGGAAGTGCCTTGGTGATTGAGGAGTGACGCAGGCCCAAAGACACACAATAGCCATGTGACAAATCAACCCTCGTTGTGAAAAGTGGAGTCCCTCTGAAATTCAGCTTTACCTCTGTTTGGGATAGACTCCTTCATAGGTCATAATTCCTGAGGGCTCGCTCTCCTGTCATTAGCTTCAGTGCAGCTGGGCTCCTCGTTGAATTGCTCTGAGGGTTGCAGACCACTCCTCTGATGCGTTGGCCGCTCTGTAATACCCAATCTTCCCCTCTCCATCCCAACCTCCTCTGGTGAATGGAATCCCGCTGAAGGTTCGTTCCTGTGTTCAGATCCTGCCTCCTTCCCAAGTGGACTCGTCACTTCCTCCATCTCGTGTTCATCCAGTCGGTCTCTCTGTTCCTCAGTCTTTTCATCCATTCCAGCTTGGCTTTCCAGAGCATTCATGTCCATTGCCGCCTCAGAGAGGTGGAATGGTAGTCTTGTTGCTTTCCTCTTCCTCTGTGGGTTGCCACCATCAACATTAGGGCAGGACACAGCCTGACCCTTCTCCCAAGCAGGCGCCACTAACCCCATATAGATAATATCACTCCCACTGCTACTGAAACTACTACTACTGCTGCCAACTACAACCACACTAGGACTTTCAGTGCCATCTTCACCACCCCCATGCCTGCCCTCTTCCAGCCACGCGTGCCTCTGTGTGGGGAAGGTAGGAGTGGAACCGATAGCCCCCTCACTGTTCTGCTCCTCGTCCACTTCCTCCTCCAGACTGTAACCTCTAGTCGACCACCACGTTGAGTTTCCCCCAGTTGTCTCCACTTCTCCGGAAGACGAGGTTACGCCACATTCCTCATACCCGTCATAACTGGAGCCCTCCAGGAAGACGTCGTCACTCAGCATGACCGAACCCAACACAGAGGTCACGACCTCCAGAGGCGACGAGGAAGTAGATGAAGAGGTACAGGAGGACATAGGAAGTGTGTGTGTGAGATGCAGCTGGGCCACTGAGCTGTGGAGGTTGGTGGTTCGGTTGAGTGTGTGACAGCGCTCGCCCGGGACCTGGTGGTCTGGGGAGAGGGGGTGTTCAGAGGGGCTGGGGGACTCCAGGATGTGGGAAACCAGGTCCACCAGGGCTCGCTGGGCCGGGGTGGAGTGGGTCAGCCCAAAGCCAAACCCAGAGGCGCTGTCATCAACGTCAGCCCGCTGCAGCTCCAGAGGGCTCAGAGAGCCTGAGAATGACGGTGTGGCCAGCTCTAACACCAACTCCTCATTCTGATGGCCTGTAACTTAACACATGTCGCCAAAAGGAGTTGTCACACTGCGAAGAGAGAAAACACCTGGGGACAACGGTTTGATTTCTAGGGCCGTGTTTAGGGCTGTGGCGGTCACGAAATTTCATCCGCCGGTGATTGTCAAGCAAATAACTGTTGGTCTCAAGGTAACTGACATACACATTTAGCATCTCCTGGCTTCCACACACCCTACAAGCCACTTTAAAAATGATTAAATCCATGTAATATAGCCTACACCATCACAATACATCCATTATTTATTTTAAACAGGTCTAAAGCAGCATGACATTAAGAAAATGTAGTCCATTGCAGAAGAACAGAATTGCGTACTCTGAGTTGTCCTTGTTAGGTCCTGATGTGGCTATGCCAAATGGCTGTGGGCTACACTAGTTCATTTACCAGACAAGATTTGCTTAGAATTCCGTGGAATGATTTTATAGTATGAATACAATTGAACAAAGCTGAATAAAATATTAATATTTACTCCAAACGATGGTGTGCACATGAGGCTATTCTGTGTTGAGCGGTTAACAAAGAAATAGGTATTCCTATACGCTTAATTTAGAGTTATTAATGTAACGTTATACAAATGTTGGGCTGTTTTAATACATTGCAAGGCTGCATGAGACTAATAATTTGAATAAAGTAGCTTGAAAGGCATGAGCTCTGCTTTGTTTTTTGCGCAGGCTGCACACACTCCAATAGTCTCTCATTCACAATTTGACAAGCACTCAAATTTCCTGGCGGAATCCCCTTTGTGGCCGTAATGATCCCCAAAAAATTAAAACATGTATTTTGCAGCCCGGAGTGACCTTCTCCCTATGTGTGCTGCACAATCCAAAGCGTCTCACACGGCTCTCCGTCATGTAAAAATGACCTGTGTCATGCACAAAGTAAATGTCCTAACCAACTTGCCAAAATGAGTTTGTTAACAGAAAATTTGAGGAGTGGTTGAAAAACTAGTTTTAATGACTCCAACCTTAGAGTACGTAAACTTCCGACTTCAACTATATCTATGCACTTAAAAAGCAAATGGAGGACGCTTTCCCCGTGGTTCATTTTCATGCCAGACAGCTAGGCTATACTCCTGTTGTAGAGAGAAGCAATGTGCTTAACATAGGGAAAGTTGAGAAATAAATAGTAGGTCTAGTCTATAGAAAGCTGATGGGATCCTCTTTATATTAGCGGCCATCACTGTTTCTCCCTCAATTATACAGCCTATAGAAATGTTGAGCAACAAGTGATGGATTAGATTTGCATTGATGTCACAGTGATTAGAGGGACAATAGAGCGCCGAGTACCAGGCACTTAGTAGCCTACCAAACTTGCTAATGACCAGCAGCAGCAGAGCTTAGAGAAGCATGTGGAATTTGACTGGTTTCATGACACGTGACCGCCAAATACACAGTCACCGCAACAGCCCTAGTCATGTGAAATAAAGCAAATAAATGCATTGAAAAGGAACATAAATTATTTCACTCACTCAGGTAGAACATAATCCATTTAAATGTTTTTGTTGATTTACCTACGGAACGGAACCCTCAGTGTATACCCACCTGATAAGCTGATGCAGGACAGGCTTAGCTCTGACGTGGCTCCAGTCACATCATCCTAAAAGAAACACAGTTATAAGTCATATATAGTTCTGCACTTGAAGTCTTCATCTCTAATTGATGGTCCCTGTCCTCTGCCTGGTGTTCTTACCAGCATCCTCTGTAGTGTTCCAGGGTCGTCCCTGTCGCCACCCCCGTTCCCATTATCCTGGCTAGGTACAGCATGGCCCAGACTCACCATCTCCTCTCCTAGATCTACAGCCTGACAGAGAGACCACCAGATCAGGAAGTTCAAATATTGACAATCATAGGGGGAGAAAAAAGTATGACAGAGAGAGACAGGGCTGTAAGAGCCTGAGAGGGAGAGAAAGTGTGAGTGAATAAGTGATAGTTGAGGCAGCCATTTTCCATCCTAGTCCAGTACTGACCTTGCCCTCTGTGTTGTCGTAGAGTTGTACACTTGGCCAAGAGGAGACCTCAGAGTGGGTGTAGCTGCAAAGTTTGGCCAGCAGGGGTCTCCATTCGGCAACATACGTCAGGCGCTCAAAGTCGTCCAGGGCTTGGTCGCTCCACACCTCACCTGCCGGGTTGACTCCAGCTAAGCTGCACTCGATGGCCTGGAATGGTAGGCTGAGAAAGTCACTTCTAGAAGGGGCATGAGAGAAGACAAAACAAAAAATTTGCAAAAGAGCCATTAGAGAAAGCTTTCATCTATTATTTATTAAGTCCTAAATACAATGAGGAGTGCTGGACTATTGTCCAGCTTTTTCTGACCCCTCACCTCATACTCCGGAGACTATCCCTGGGTAGTTCTCCATTGTCGCCAAAGTCGACATAGTAGAGGTCCACCAGGCCAGAGCCCATCATCCCCAGGACCCTCGCCCTGTTCCAGGTGCCGTAGTCCCGGTACGGAGCTGCCACGATGTCCCCCACCACGATGGTCTCCACTCGCTGCTCCTGGAAGAGTAACACAACGGTCTCAACACTACAGACAATCCTATAGAAAGTGTAAAAAAAAGCATTTCTCTGCAATGTAGAATGAAATTATAAAAGGGTGTTCAGAGCGGACTATTTCAATGGTTTATTGTAGGTGGAATCTAGACAATCATGTTCATTGGGGCACGCAACAGGAAACAAATGTGCATGTCTTATTGGACAAGACAAAAAAATCCCTTCCTGTTTCAGTCCATTTTCACCTGTTTGGTGTCTAAAGAACACGAGCAATGACTGACCTGCAGGGTGCCGTTGCTGTAGAAGCGGCTCATCTCAGCAGTAAGCTTGTCCAGCTGGAGGGAGCGGACCCCCAGGATCTGGATCCAGAAGTGGTGGGGGTTCTCTGACGCTGACACATACACCTCCAGGTGCTCATCTGGCTGGAAGCTCAGGTCTGGACTGGGGACTAGATGAGAGATATAGATTTGAGAGAAAATAGGAACATGCACACCATTACATAGTCTATGTGTTGCAGAGAATAGGACAACTCATTCCGTAGTCAATGATTTAGGAAATTAGCAGTGTCAATGGGAGAGCACCTGTATTCATCTCAGTATTGTACAGCCAATTTCAAAATGGCTACAACTATCCCAAAAAGTCAGAACATCCAAACTTACTTTCAAATTTAGAAACATCTGATAGGGAGTCAGGCGACAGAAGATCATCCTCCTCTCGTGCCTCTGTAGCCAGCTGTACCGCCTCTCCTCTAGCCTGGGAAAGGGCTCCCACTGCGGTCTGGACACCGTTAGCATGGACTAGCCCCCCTTCCTCCATCCAGAGAGATCGTGGAGCCTCCTCCAGCTTCAGTTCCTGTGTGGGTTTGATCTCAGTGACCTCTGAACTTTGTAGCGACAGAGTAGAGTCCATACAGCCAGATGCTCTAATACACCCCTATATAGGAATGTTAGAGCATCAGGGTGTATGGGCCACTACATGACTACTATAGCAGGACTTGTGCAGTCCAGAGAAGTGACGTGTTGGACCTTTGTTTACCTCTGACCTTTGACCCTGGGTCTCGAAGGGTCTTCGTTTCTGGCGCTGTGCTGAGGACTGGGTAATCCTCCTCCTTACAGCCTCATCCTCAAATACCTTCTCTAGGATGAGCTCCTATAAGAATAATTAACATGACATTGTTTAAGTGTTAGGTACATAGCTGGTTATAACGCTGCAGAAGATACATTCTTGCCCTCACCTTGGCCTGTCTGACCTCCAGTCTCGTCCCTGTGACGGACACCTTGCCCTTCTCTAGACCCCGCCCCCTCTCCCTGGGACATAGGACTCTTGCTCCCGTTGTCCTGGTGATGAGCTTCAGAGAATCCCCTCCACGACCTTTAGCACACAGCAATATAATTCAATCATTCATACGATTTATATCTATGAAACGGTGAGAAATGGAACATACATCATTTAACCTACACATGGCAGTTTTTTACAGACATGTAGAAAACCCTCTTTACCTATGATGCGTCCGAAGGCGGTCTGGGGCACCTCCATGACTTCAGTGGTGGTCTCGCAGTCTGTGGCCAGGTTCTCCAGGGCACACCTGGCCAGCAGCACCTGCTGAGGTGAGCCCTGCAGCAGGAAACACACTGAATTCTGGGAACTTTGCTCCCCCTCCCCTGCCTGCGAAGACTCAGAGAGCACCCTCACGCGGGCACCGGACTTCTGCATCACCTGGATGGAGGGAGAAAGAGGGACAGGTGAGATGAGACCCTCCACACTGTCACACAGAGCCTGACAACATGATGAAATAGTAAGACTACTGGGCCAGGCGGGCTGGTAGGTCACTGACCAGGTCCAGGAAGGAGGCTTGGTACTTGGTAATGTTCCTGTAAACCTCCAGAGGTACTGACATCCTGGACTCTTCGGTGTTAGCCAGCGGAGCTAGAAAATAAAAAAAGACACCACTCCATAATCCATAGTGTAAAAGAGAGGATTATCTAGTACCAACGAGATGCGAGACTCACGGCTGGTGCTTTTGATTTGTCGGTAGACGATGTATCCCACCGTCGCTCCTACAGACAGCCCCGCTGCCAGAGCCACAACTTTACCAGAGCTCAGGGTGCTCTTAGGCCCTTCCCTCACTGCCTCCATCACACGCCACGTGCCCAGGGAGAGACTCCACCTACACAAGGCATGTTACGTCAGACACCCCTTAGACAAATAGAACATGTCATAATTCAGATTACCTACAGACATCAGAATCCACCTGAAAAGCACGTGTTAAATCTCCTCCTGACAGTGGCATCCATTCCCACATGACACATCTGCGGTTGGAAACTTCACATCCTGAAAGCTCCATAGAAGCCATGCAGTGAAAATGCGAGCACACAAACAAGTTGGCTAAATTATACTTACCATTGAAATTGGCTAAATAAAAATAGTTCTTCCAAAGCAAGAGAACAGGGAATAACACCCTTTTCCTCAACATCTATTACCATGGATAGGAACGTGAAGCCATCGCCCCACTAGTCTGATCCCTGATGTAGGCTACTGCATTCTTTCAGATCAAACCAACACACACAATAGTAACCTATGTGATTAGCCGCTGAGCACGAACACACACAAAGCACTGTTCAGCCATAGGGCAGAGAGCATACTGCCTTTGCCTCAGCCCAGAGTGGCGGCTGCAGAGAGAAGCTAACCTTGACGTGCTGTTAGCTGTGCAACAAACACCACAGTTGGGCCAGCTCAACTCCTGCTATTAGAAGTAGACGACATTCGGCCCAAAACACTATACTGATAAATACGTCCATCTTTCTAATCTTCAAAACGGGTCCAGGTCTATTAATGTTAATGTGTTTGCTGCTTATGCTGGAAAGGGACAGGACTGGAGAGGAGACTATACTGTAGAACTGAAAGGATTTGGATTCGACTCGGTTTTGGGGCATACGTAACCCAACAGTGTGGTGTATACGGCCCACTCGGGCCTGAGGCAGCTATAGTGGTCACACCATGCAGACTGAGGCGTGTGTCGTCTCACTGTGACAGGATGGCCCGCGGGCTGTAGTTGAGAAACACCTGGGACCGAGAGATGCCCAGGTTCCCCACGTCCATCTTGGCAACACAAACAATGTCACTCCTCTAGAATTTGGGCTTTTTGAGTTCACCAACAAGGAGAATTGACAGACCGGTAAGATTTTACAGCAAGAATTATGTATTTGGCACCGTCTAGAGACTGTAGATACCTGCTTGCAAATGTGGAAAGGACAAAGTTTTATCATACACTCATGCTGAGCTGGACCATTGGTTGGAATTAGGCTGAATGTCAGTGACCCTGCTGTATGCAGAAAGCTAGCCTAATAAAAATCAGACTGATGGTAATTATTGGTGTATAGTCAAACAATGCACTTACAAGCCAGAATGTTGAATAAAATTACATTTGTACTTACTCTACTGGCTCTCTGCGGGGCTGGTCCTTCAGCTGGTCGAAATCTGAGACAAAAGCCACAGGAAAGTATTATTTACCCAGCTTTTTAGAGCGCCAGTACTGATGTTGAAATGTCTATCACCTGACATGAGCAATACCATGCAAAACACCTGCAAGACATATTTCAGTATGCATGCCTCACCTGCATGTACATCCAAATTGTGCACGTGCCTTAGGTCATGAGCAAACATCTTGATTACCACAGAGACCCGCATATTGAAGTGGGTCCAACCTCACGGACAATCGGCAGAGTACGTTCAAATATAAATTGTATTCAGACTTAAAAATAACTAATCGTACCTTGTCTATGTAAAATGTGCGTGACTATGCTGTACAGGCTATAGAAAGCATCGCCACTAGGTACCGCTGCAGCAATTCATCCGTAGTACTCAAGTGTACTGCGTCGTGTAAAACAATTAGCTCGGGAGACCACAAGCGAAGATGCTAACGTAGAGAACCTGGTTTTCAACTATGACGTTCTAAATGAGCAAATATTCTTGACATTTCCTTTGAGACATATGCTCAAATGACATGCGGATGCAACGAATTATTTCCTTTCATGCGTTAGTCACTGCGATTGAGAAGTACGCAACGCTACGTTTGGAGTGCCACACTAGGTTGCGATGCGTTCTGTGTACCACATGCGTTCAATATTTTCAACTCGTGCGTTGCTTTATGGTGTGGTGGTAAACGGAAGTACAGACTCCAACTAGATAGCTTTTAACTAGTTAAAAGCTAGTTAAAAGCTAAACACATGTACGGCAAATGCGGACTACACATCCGGCAAAACGCATATGCATCTGGTGTATATCGGGCAGTGACCGTTTAGAACGCAGTGTACCGACGCTAGTTAGCGTGTTTGCTCACTCAGAATGAAGTCTCAAGTAATTTGGTGCAAACGGAGTCGCAGTGACATTGTCTAGCAGCACTCGATGTCAGAATGAGGTCTCAAGTAATTTGGTGCAAGCGGAGTCGCAGTGACATTGTCTAGCAGCATTCGATATGTCAAACATGATCATCAATGTCAAATACATTAAAAGCAATCAAAACTAGTGTTAGTTATCGTTGACACTTACAAAAACACCTTCTCTCGTCGTTTGACCGCTCTGCAAAAATTTTCCCGTTCCAAATCGATGTATGGACGGACGTAAGTAATGTTATTTCAAGGCAAACTCAATGCTTTTGACTGGTTGGTTAAGAATCCGAATACTGGTCATTTCAGCCAATCACAGCCGAGGTGCTCGGTTGGTCACGCTTTGGGGGAAGAGCTGTGGCCTAAAATAACCAATCACCAATCAAATGTTCAAATTGTCCCCAAGAACGGGAATTGATGTTGCAGAAAAAACAATGAAATAAATATATTGTACATACAGCGCACGCTGTTGCACGTGTACAGTCAGGTCCAAAATTATTGCCACCCTTGATAAAGATGAGAAAAAAACACTGTATTAAATAACAAATACTGAGCTATATTGTATGCAAAAAAAGGGGAATTATATTATGTTATACTAATACAATTGCTCAGATAGATTTTGTTTAACAAGTAATATTTATTCTGTAATAGATAAGTGTCAAAATTATTTGCACCCGTTTTCCATACCTCACCTTCCGAGAATAATGCAACTGAGCCTTTTTCCTAAATGTTTTATGAGTTGGAGAACACATTGGGAGGGATCTGAGACCATTCATCCATACAGAATCATTCCAGATCCTTGATAATCTTCGTCTGCTCTTCAATTCAAACCACTACTTTTCAATGGGGTTTAAGTCAGGAGACTAAGATGGCCATTGCATAAGGTTAATTTTGTGGTCAATTAACAATTTCTTAGTGGATTTTGATATGTGCTTGGGGTTATTGTCTTGCTGGAAGATCCACTTGCGGCCAAGTTTCAGCCTCCTAGCAGAGGTAACTGAGGCTAAAATGTCCTGATGCTGGGTAAAGTGCACAAACAAAATCTCTTTCTCTGAGCAATTGTAGTAGTATAAAATATATATTTTTTGCATACAATATAGCTCAATACTTGTGTTACTTATTTTATAGTATTTTTAGCTCAAGGGTGACAATTTTTGACCTGACTGTAGGATGATTGGGCAGTGATGGCCTTTAAATCATGAGGTTTCAGTGGCAATTTTTGCATGTAAATCTTGGTGGGGCAAAATAAAAATAAATGTGGGATGCATGCCAGCAAAGCCACAACACTAAACAATACACTAATTACACTATAACGGTGACAAACGGTGCCCACAAACTGTTAGGGCCTACATAAAGCTGTCCCAACAGCAGTCCCAACACCCTACCGCTGCTACACCTGGCTCTCAGCGGAGCCTTGTCTGGCAGCAAAACAGTTAATTCAGCCTCATTTACTGCCTTTAAAAAAACATAGATGAAATGGCTGACTTGTTTAAACAAATGTGGTTTCTGCTGACAATTGAGATGTACAAACTATGGCATAAGGCGACGACAAGCGGATAAGAGGCAATCCGTAATTTCGATTAAGACATTAATGAGCGAGCTAGGACGGACATAGCCAATATAACTATTTGTTCAGCACTTTTGAAATGTACAGCGCCAGAATTCAGAACATGGGCCATTCTTACAGTGTTCTCCCTGTACACCAAGTCAGAACCATAAGATAAATAAAGGGGGCATATAAGCAGACAATGAAAGCTCTTACAATATTCAATGATTACATTTCTCAAAAACAGGTTATAGGGTATATGTGCACCACCAAGTCAGAACAGTAGGTGAAATTAAGAGGTGAAAATAGACCAAATTATTAGGGTGAGGCACATGGGCTACTAATAGCTTACTACACAACATACACTTAGAATTACTTTCTTAGCTACAGTATACATATCTCACTGGCATATTACATCATTTATGCAGCAGCATACAATAAATTTTTTGGACTCACCTCGTTGTGCTGTGCTCACCTGAACAGGAAGGTGGCACGGCGGTCCTTTGTGGGAAAATTTTGTCATCAAACTTTGTCATCAAAGTCTGGCATTCTCTGGATTTATTGTGCTTTCAAGTGGGAACTCGAGAAAAAAACAAGGTTGAATCATGATGACGTCAGTTCCCAGTTGTCTTGAACTCACTAAAGTCAGATTTTGTAGTTCTGCGTTAAGTTGTTTTGAGCCTGGCACAAATTATGCTTTATTGACAGCACGGCCAATGTTGAATGTTTATCATTTTAAACTAGGAAAAGAGCCCCTTAATCTTAGACTTGGGACCACACAGCAACTCCACTGAATAGCAGGCTAGTGATTGCTTTGCAATGCTTGCAGTTAGCCACTGATTCCTTCCAAACAACTCATTGTTGAATTTGTGATTTCCAACTTGTGTCATTTTTATGTCCAATGGCCGATGAGCACCGATACGTTTTATCTATAATTTTTTTTCATTATTTCTCTTCATATGACAAGGACTAAAAAGTATTTGCCAGTAGATCGTCGACTTGATTCATGATGGACAGCTAGCTAAGATTTTAAAGGTATGATTTTGACATGATCAGTCCAATCAAAGCTACAGTAGATATAACGTGATCTGACATCATTTTATCTGTGGCCAATGACCTTGAGCCTTTTTGGATGGGCACTTCTAATGTAACTCTATGGCAGCCCCTTGGCCAAGTGGCTTGAATTTGAGCTCTACCCTTAGATTTTAGCGATGACGTAGTGTCCCCATGAATGACAGAACACTGAGCCAATCAAGGCACAACGCTCCGTATTTTCTGCTGGCTTGCCCCTCCACCACAGAAAGTACTGAGCTAGGCTGAAACACCTGCATTTTAGAGCTGCCCTACTCAAGAACACAAAAACGAGACCATGTTTGTATGCGGCTTTATTTACTCAATGATATATATTTTTTTACATTGTTTGTAAATTGATGCGACACGTATTAATACAAAAAAATAACATTCAAAACAGGAAAGCCCAAAATTGTTTTTGCAAAAAATGTGGGGCTCTCTGCCCCACCTGCCCTAAATGACATTTTTGTCATTTAGCAGACGCAGAACGACTTACAGGAGCAATTAGGGTTATGTGCCTTGATCAAGGGCACAACAGATTTTTCACCTAGTCTGTGACCTTTTGGTTACTGACCCAACGCTGTTAACTGTCTAATCTGTGTACTGTATCAGAGATGAAGAGGTACATCTTTGACTGCACTATGGTACTGTAAAGGCCATAGCTCTGATTTATAGGGTCAGAATACTAGTCTATCTAGTTCTGCGTTAAATTAAATAGTTGCTCTCCCATATATTGTTATTCAAAGACATTTTAATACGTGTATTCTATAGTCGTTCTCAACATGTCCTTCTCTAAGCCTCAAGCAGCCTGCCTTAATTCTGCACAGAACATCCCTTTTGTATCGCAGAGGCCATTGGATACTTTTAATTTGTGGAATATATATAGCTAGGTGGAATAAATATTTATTTAAAAATACCATATTTATGACATTGATTCACATATTTTTGCACAAAAAAAACCCCAAACAATTATACATCTTTAAAAAATATATACATTTATCAATTCACCAAAAGTCTCACATTTCAAGTCAATTGACACACAGTTCAGCTTTACGCATTTTAATATGGACAAAGTTCCAGAGCCTTCGTTGTTCCACCAAAACTTCTGTATACCCACCCCAATCTACCCACAGCCCGTACCGTCAACACCACCCCAATCCACCCACAGCCCGTACCGTCAACACCACCCCAATCCACCTACAGCCCGTACCGTCAACACCACCCCAATCAACCCACAGCCCGTACCGTCAACACCACCCCAATCCACCTACAGCCCGTACCGTCAACACCACCCCAATCCACCCACAGCCCGTACCGTCAACACCACCCCAATCAACCCACAGCCCGTACCGTCCACACCACCCCGATCAACCCACAGCCCGTACCTTCAACACCACCCCAATCCACCCACAGCCCGTACCGTCAACACCACCCCAATCCACCTACAGCCCGTACCGTCAACACCACCCCAATCCACCTACAGCCCGTACCGTCAACACCACCCCAATCCACCCACAGCCTGTACCGTCAACACCACCCCAATCCACCTACAGCCCGTACCGTCAACACCACCCCAATCCACCCACAGCCCGTACCGTCAACACCACCCCAATCCAACTACAGCCCGTACCGTCATCACCACCCCAATCCACCTACAGCCCGTACCGTCAACACCACCCCAATCAACCCACAGCCCGTACCGTCAACACCACCCCAATCCACCTAGTGTATTGCCTACACTGATCCAGTCCTTTCAGATCTACACATATCTAGAGGTCAATTTGGAGCTGGGTCGTAGAAGAGGGGTAAGTAGGGGTCTAGGAGTCGATTTGAGCTGGGTCGTAGAAGAGGGGTAAGTATATGTCGATTTGGAGCTGGGTCGTAGAAGAGTGGTAAGTATATGTCGATTTGGAGCTGGGTCGTAGAAGAGTGGTAAGAAGGTGTCTAGGTCGATCTGTGCAGTGAAAAACAACACCTGCAGGCCAAGCTCCACTGAGTTCACATTGCATACTCAAACTGAAAGAACCCCCCCCCCCAAAAAAAACATATCATTTACATTTACATTTAAGTCATTTAGCAGACGCTCTTATCCAGAGCGACCAAGACTTGGCATCTATAAGGTCTTATTTATGCATACATTTAAGCAATGAGATGAGATAAATATATATTAGAGACACACACAAAACTAGTCAAAAGTTTGGACACTCATTCAAGGGCTTTTTTATTTTTTTACATTGTATAATAATAGTGAAGACAAACTAATACAGGATCATATTGTAACCAAAGTGTTAAACCAATCAAAATATATTTTAGATCTTTCAAAGTAGCCACCCTTTGCCTTGATGACAGCTTTGCACACTTGGCATTCTCTCAACCAGCTTCATGAGGTAGTCACCTGGAATGTATTTCAATTAACAGGTGTGCCTTGTTAATTTGTGGAATTTCTTCCCTTCTTAATGCATTTGTGCCAATCAGTTGTGTTGTGACAAGGTAGGGTTGGTATAGAGAAGATAGCCTTATTTGGTAAAAGACCAAGTCCATATTATGGCAAGAACAGCTCAAATAAGCAAAGAGAAACAACAGTCCATCATTACTCTAAGACATGAAGGTCAGTCAATCTGGAAGATTAAGAACTTTGAAAGTTTCTTCCAAGTGCAGTCACAAAAACCATCAAGCACCATGATGAAACTGGCTCTCATGAGGACGGCCAGAGGAAAGGAAGACCCACAGTTACCTCTGCTGCAGAAGATAAGTTCATTAGAGTTACCAGCCTCAGATTGCAGTCCAAATAAATGCTTCAGAGTTAAATCTCAACATCAACTGTTCAGAAGAGACTACGTGAATCAGGTCTTCATGGTCGAATTGCTGCAAAGAAACCACTACTATTGGACACCAATAAGAGACTTGCTTGGGCCAAGAAACACGAACAATGGACCGGTGGAAATCTGTCCTTTGGTCTGATGTGTCCAAAATTGCGATTTTTGGTTGCAACTGCCGTGTCTTTGTGAGACGCAGAGTAGGTGAACAGATGACCTTCGCATGTGTGGTTCCCACCGTGAAGCATGGAGGAAAGGGAAAGGGGGATGGCTTCAACTGAAATGTGTCTTTAGCATTTAATTCAACCCCTCAATCAGAGAGGTGTGGGGGGGGCTGGCGTCTTCAGTGCCCAGGCAACAGTGGGTAGATCGACAGATTTTTACCTTGTCAGCTCGCGGATTCAATCCAGCAACCTTTCGGTTACTGGCCCAACGTTCTAACCACTAGGCTACCTGCCGGAGGTGGTGTGATGGTGCTTTGCTCGTGACACGGTCAGTGATTTATTTAGAATTCAAAGCACACTTAACCAGCATGGCTACCACAGCGATGCGCCATCCCATCTGGTTTGTGCTTAGTGGGACCATCATTTGTTTTTCAACAGGACAATGACCCAACACACCTCCAGGCTGCATAAGGTCTATTTGACCAAGAAGGAGAAGAGTGCTGCATCAGATAACCTGGCCTCCACAATCACCCAACCTCAACCCCAATTGAGATGGTTTGAAATGATTTTGACCGCAGAGTGAAGTAAAAGCAGCCAACAAGTGCTCATTATGTGGGAACTCCTTGAAGACTGTTGGAAAAACATTCCTCATGAAACTGGTTGAGAGAACGCCAAGAGTGTGCAAAGCTGTCATCAAGGCAAAGGGTGGCTACTTAGAAGAATCTAAAATATGAAACATATTTTGATATGTAACACTTTTTTGGTTACTACATGATTCCATGTGTGTTATTTCATAGGTTTGATGTCTTCACTATTATTCTACAATGTAGAACATAGTACAAATAAAGAAACCCCTTGAATGAGTAGGTGTGTCCAGACATATATATATGGGAAATACATAAAAATAAAAATAAATGGATTGAAATGTATTTATGTGCAATGTGTGGATGCATTCTACGGTATAAAAATCAACATCTTCAGTCTGTTTTCCCTCTTAAGATCGCTACATTGTTCATTCAATAAGGAACTCTGAGTAGTTCAGTGCTTTTACATTATATCTACCTCACACACAGATCTAGCAGACCATGCAACTACCAACTCTTCTATGAAATAGTGTACTTAAAAGTACGCTCCAACCAAAGGGAGCCTATGAAGACCACAAGTGTGCGAGGCCCGATCCTGAGGTGTTAATCTAAAATGGTAGGCACCATGTTTTTATGCCATCTTGGGCCCTGCCCCGACTCCTAGTCAATATAACATATGAGCATTGTAGCCCGCATTCAAAACAGAGAGGTAAACAATACCAGAGCACGTGGTGAGAAGTCGAGAGGTGTGGCGCACGCATTATCAAATGTATACAGTTTGACTGGGGCACAGGAGTTCTCTCTGACCACGTGATACAACCGGGGGAAACTCCAGACCGAAGTGCATAGGGTGCCATTTGGGGAACAAAGATAAGAAGATCAACACATCAAGCTGTAAAAATAAGATACAACAAAAATGTACACACGCACAGACACACAAACAGCTGTGGCTGATCAATCTGTAGATTGTCATCATTTGTAGAGTTCAAATGGGTCTACTGATATGATCACCCAACACAGACAGGTAGCCTGGTGGGTCTCAGTAATTCTGCTTTTAGGCCGGGATTCAATCCAAAACCACCATTCAAAGCGCTTGACATAGGTCATTTCCAATTGAGCCGAGATCTGCAGCTTTAACCTTAAATGGGATCTCCACGAACGCGGTACCATTGCCTTTGAAAGCAGCACTGTCTACAAGCGTGATCGGATTGAATCGCGGACCTAGTCAGCTTGTGCATTGTTGTTGTCGAATGCAGAAACAAGCACACAGGCTAGTAAAACGACAACTGGATGACATGAAGCACCTTCAGAATACCCTGGGATGCTCTAGAACTCTAGAGGCTATTCTAATCTAGAACACCACTGACAAAACCTTATCAGCTGGAGTAGACCACAGTCCCTCAGTAGAACTCTGGTGGGAAAAACAGTATGTACACAAGGATCAAACCAGATGATTGATGATTATTAAACAAATCCCTTTCTTACAGTACATGAGTTTCAAAGTGGCAGGCTAGCACATTCTTCAAAATACAATTTACCTAGAAAGAGACAAATTCGGTTTTACTTGTTTATAGTAAATTAAATTAAATCTTCATTACTTATTGCATTTGAGCAGGATTGCCCTTGGCTTAGCTCGGGAGTCGGATCGTGTGGGTGAAACAAAGGAAACATTTGTTAGGAAGGAAAATCGCAAGGGATATTCTTGGATCCTGGTTAAGAACATGCCACGTTCATTATATGGCTAGAAGGCTGGGCTATAAAGAGTAGCCTTGTTAAGAAATCCTTAGTATGGTCAACAGAACCTTTCCGAAACGGCTTCACGTGAATCCACAGGGTCAGCACTACATTGTGGACTCCAGACTTCACCTGATGGCAGGCTTTTCAAGTCTATCAATGCCAATTATTTGACAGCTTTAGGACCAGGACATTGTCCCAGACCAGGATCTGGGCCATGTTACTAGATACAGGTCTCCTTTCCTTTTAGCACTGCTTGGCGTTCAGATATACAGCAGCAAGTGGCTGTAATGACGGACTACATTCAAGGTGAAGGCTATTGTACTCTACTATGGTATTGGGATTCATGTGAAAGGGGGGAGACATGCTGAAGTGTGATAAAGTGTGATAATCCCCATGTGAGCCAGTACCAGAGACCAGTGACTAGGAGAAAATACCCCCTAAACTCAAGTAGGGGATACAGTAAAACATTCCCCATGCGTTTAAAAAAAACATTCCACTATATAATAAATTATTCACATTTCTTTGCTGTCTTTCTTTTAAAAGCAAAAAAGGAAACATTCTTTGGGATTTTCCTTTTTTTTAACATAACAATGATACAATATAATTTAAATCTAAAAAATAAAAAAGATTGGATTTTCGCAGTGTTAGACCACCGAGCACGTGTAGCGGTTTGGAGGACCCGCTAGGCAAAGTGCTTTCGGGCTGAGGTGGATTGAGTGATCCTGGGTTCAAGTCAATGGGCACTCGAGGAGTTTGATTCTGGGTTTAAGGTAGAAGTTCCCCTAAACCACAGATCTAGAATCAGATAACCCTTTCTCCAATCCTAACAAACAGAGGGATGAGAACCATCTGACCCTGTGCGAGTGGTTAGATCCAACTTCGACCTCCTACAGATTCTGGTGCCTCATCTTTTCCCCCCGAGGGCTGATTGGTTCACAGCATGCATTGCCACGCCTCTCTGTTAATTGTCAATCAGAAGGGAGAGTTCATCCCTAGTTTAGTCTCAAACTGTAGCTTCTGTCTCTTCTGGTAGCGAACCCTCACCCTGCAGACAGAAGGAATGGAAAGATCAACACATGAGAACCATTTTCCGCCCACATGACATCATCCTCCATCCCACAATCCTCTCAGAATACTCTACTTTCAACCCTTCTGTCTTTTCCGCAATCTTCCTCCCATCATACCCCTCCTACTCCTCCTCTCACCCCTTCCTTCATCTTACCGTATCTCGTGTAGTTTGACGGCCTCGTTGAGCAGCACCACCACCAGGCAGGACAGGGAGACCAACAGCCAGGCCAGCATGGGGATGTCCTTCAGGCCAAAGGTCAAAGAACCCGACCTGTCCTGCCACAGCTTGTAGTCCACCGTGGCCTGTACCATCTGACCCAACAGACTGGAGGTGGGGAGGAAGAGAGTATCAGATGATGGCAACGTAAAAAACAACTATTGCAGCTGCCCGCTTCATAGTTGTTTGAAACAATTAGGCTACACACACACACACTTACACTACAAGGACAGTGAGGCACCACCAGGTGTTGCTGAAAGGGTTCTTCTTCCACAGAGGCTGGGAGCGATGGACGTAACTTAGCGAGATGACGACTGGAAAAGAGGAAGGGAGGACACTTAAAGACACATGACTCTCCAGGGGCAGAACAGAAGTCAGAGGCTGCGTCTGAAATGGAAACCTATTCCCTATATAACACACTGGTTAAAAGTAGTGCACTATATAGGAAATAGGGTGCCATAGGGCTCTGGTCTAAAGTAGTGCACTATATAGAAAATAGGGTGCCATAGGGCTCTGGTCTAAAGTAGTGCACTATATAGAAAATAGGGTGCCATAGGGCTCTGGTCTAAAGTAGTGCACTATATAGGGAATATTGTGCCATAGGGCTCTGATCTAAAGTAGTGCACTATATAGGGAATATTGTGCCATAGGGCTCTGATCTAAAGTAGTGCACTATATAGGGAATATTGTGCCATAGGGCTCTGATCTAAAGTAGTGCACTATATAGGGAATATGATGCCATTTAGGATGCATCCTGACTTAACAGATGCAGGGGTGAGAGTTCACCGAGAGCTCCTCCTACCGGTGTGCAGGGCCAGGAACCCAGCCATGACCTTCTGAGTGAGCAGCAGGCCGTTGGACAGCTCTCTGAACCAATGGGGAGCGTCCCGAGCTGAACTGACACTGAGGATATCAGTACAGTTGATGGTGGTGTTCTCTGCCAGGGTCAGGTTGTTGGTCCTCAGGCAGACCTCGTGCAGCGTAAAGCCAAAGCCTAGCAGGTAGGCACACACGGTCAGGCCAAACTTCAGCAGGAAACAACCCAGGAAGTAGGTCTGCGTCTGCAGGAAGTATATGTACACAAATCAAGATGTTAAAAGGAATGCCATGGTACACGTCATAATTAAGATACTTTTGTATATATAGTGTATGTGGACACCCCTTCAAATTAGTGGATTTGGTTATTTCAGCTATTAAAATGGAGCAAAACGCCATGCAATCTCAACAGACAAATATTGCAGTAGAATGGCCTTACTGAAGAGCTCAGTGACTTTCAAATGTGGCATTGTCATAAGATGCCACTTTCCCAACAAGTCAGTTTGTCACATTTCTGCCTTGCTAGAGCTGCCTCGTCAACTGTAAGTGCTGTTATTGTGAAGTGGCAACTTCTAGGAACAACAACGGCTCAGCCGCAAAGTGGTAAGCCGCACAAGCTCACAGAATGGAACAGCCGAATGCTGAATTGTGTAGCGCATAAAAATAATCTGTCCTCAGTTGCAACACTCACTACCGAGTTCCAAACTGCCTCCGGAAGCAACGTCAGCACAAGAACTGTTTGTCGGGCGATTCATGAAATGGGTTTCCATGGCTAGCCTAAGATCACCATTCACAATGCCAAGCGTCGGCTGGAGTGGTGTAAATGAATCACGCTTCACCATCGGGCAGTCCGACGGACGAATCCGCGTTTGGCGGATGCCAGGAGAACGCTACCTGCCCCAATGCATAGTGCCAACTGTAAAGTTTGGTGGAGGAGGAATAATGGTCTGGGGCTGTTTTTCATGTTTTTTTCAAGTTCCAGTGAAGGGAAATCTTAACGCTACGGCATACAATGACGATTCTTCCAACTGTGTGGCAACAGTTTGGGGAAGGCCCTTTCCTGTTTCAGCATAACAATGCCCCTGTGCACAAAACAAGGTCAATACAGAAATGGTTTGTTGAGATCGGTGTGACTTGACTGGCCTGCACAGAGCCCTGACCACAAACCCATCGAACACCTTCGGGATGAATTGGAACACCGACTGTGAGTCAGGCCTAATCGACAACATCAGTGCCCGACCTCACTAATGCTCGTGGCTGAATGGAAGCAAGTCCCCGCAGCAATGTTCTAACATATAGCGGAAAGCCTTCCCAGAAGAGTGGAGGCTGTTATAGCAGCAAGTGGGGACCAGCTCCTTATTAATGCCCATGATTTTGGAATGAGATGTTAGACCAGCAGGTGTTCACATCCTATTGGTCATGTAGTGTATCAATAATAAGCATCTGACTCAGCATATTTGGAGTTGGCCAATCATGACAATCCTCATAAAATTAGCATAGTGTAAGGTAATATGTCTGAAACAGGGCCGGTGCGGGTATAGTACCTTTCTGGGGATGGCATCTTGGTTCTTCCCTGTGGCTACATTCATCACAGAACTGTCTGGTGGCTTTCCTAAGAATGACACACTGCCAACACAACACACAGACATGGTTAGTATCATGCAAGTCTACTGTTGTACTATATAACACGAGTGTGAAATCTATATGGTTAGTAGTGGTGGTACCTGAGCAATGGACAGCTGAAGCAGGACAGCCACAGGATGTCAGTGATGTTCATAGGAGGAGGGAGCTGGGCTAGGCAGGCCAGAAACTACACCAACGGGAGGGGAAGCAACAATAACGTAATCAAATATTCAGGTGAAACTGTTGCATCATCAGGTCTTTCATTATAGCTGAAATTAATTGGCTGTACAGGTGTTCTCTCACCTGGATGAGGACCAGAGTCAGCTGACACTGCAACAGGAACAAGAAGCTCTTGCGGATGCTGTAGGTGGTGTGACGTGCCTGGGAAGGAATCATACATGTCAAATAAATATATTGTATCTTTGTGTGTCTGTGCGTGTGTACATGTTTTCCTACCTTATCAGAACCAGAATGTTCCAACAAGGTAGGAAAACAAGAATAATTTGGAAATATTTTCTTTCTTTCTATTTTTTTCAGGTCCTGAATTTGTTAACATGCTATTTTAGTCTTAAGGGTTAGGTTTGGGGTTAAGGTTAAAGATTAGGGAAAATAGGATTTTGAATGGCAATACATTTTTACTCCCCAAAAAGCCCTGAAATGTCATATATGAGAGAGAGAGAGAATGTGGTCGGAAATCCCACTTTTCACCCAACGTCCCACACTATGCAAAAAATAAAAAAAGGTTAGGATTTTTTTTAAACGCTCAGAACTCCCCCCCCAAAAAATGCAGCTCAATTTTGTTTAAAAATATCATTTAACAAACACCGCATCTACTTTTGTGACTATGTAGCATTTGGTTTTGAAGTAGGCTGTCGTAAAAAGCTTCAACATTTCAACATGTCGTAGGCTATTAAACAAGGATCTACCTGACGGTAGGCTATGCGGCCACCGTGTTAAAAAACAAATAGCTATTTATCTAATCTATTGATGATCAGATACTTCAGTTATAACTGGTTCTGTTGCGCTCACATTTGACAGTCGATAGACAACTTTAGTATTGTTCCAAACTTACTCCTTTTTTCATTTTTTTTATTTTTTATAATAGCCTGTATAGAAATGAAAACATCTCTGGTGCTGTAGCATGGGTTCATTCATCGTCTTGCCATCAATTTATAAGGCTGTGTGACCTAGTTCTTGGTAGACTCATCCGCATCTGTGTGCATTAGTGATGGGGTAGGCTAAATAAATAGAAATCAGAGCAGGAGAGAAGGACGACACTTTAAAACACTTTTATACTCTCCACGTTCCAGACAAATTACTCATGCTCTGCTCCAGCTCCACTCACATCCTCTGGTGTGTGTCTCACCTGTTCTATGAGTTTGACCATGCTGACTGACTCCCCCTGGTGGAAGGTGACAGAACAGGCCAGGGTGTTGAGTTGACCAGACAGACTGAGGGGAGACAGACCCTCCACCTCCCCGTTCAGCCCTGCTCCTGTAGCGTAGCCAAACGTCTCCCACGAACACCGCGACGGGTACAGGGGGTCCAGGGCGATGCTGGAGGGGGGGGGGTTTAGGAAACAGTGTGTGTGATCTGTATTTCTCTCCATACTGTCATTACGTCTAGCATTATTATGTGGTTGTAAGCGTACTTATGGACACACAACAAAGACTATTTATAAATTAACTAGGCAGCAGCTGCCGTGTTTGTGACATGTGATTACGTGTGTGTGTACCTGAGGTCACTCTGTAGAAAGAGGCAGCTGTTGCGGAAGTTAGCAGAGCTCCCCAGGCAGCACGTCACTTCTCTGTTCTCCTGCATGATCTTGATCATCTCACACATGGCTACACACACACAGAAAGAGAGAGATTTAGAGCACTCACACATGCATAGCTGTAACACGCAAAACTACATTGCATATCTTGTGATAAAATACAATCCTATACCATGGTCAATTGATTTGTATATTAAAATATAGGAATGTCTACGTAACAAATACCACGGTTTTTGAAAAACAGAAAAGTTTGTTTCATGTAAGTGGAGATGTTCTGACTCACTCTCTGGGGTACAGTCGGTGAAGAGGGGCACCAACAGAGGCACGTTGTCAATGTTCTTCAGGTGAGGACGAACCTGGTGGATACCACGAGGTAGCTTCGCCTGGACACAGAAGGATTAGCATGAGACAGGGGGAAGGGACAGACGAGGGAAGACAAAAAACTGTATTTGTTCCTGTACCCTGTTGCAGTCCTCCAGGAAGCTGGGGACATCAGCGGTCTCCTCCTCTGGTAACAGCAGTCCCTCTGCCTCATCTCTGGAGTCTTGATGTTCATCGTGTACGGAGTACTGGCCGGGGCTGTTGGGGGCGCCGTCACAGGGACTGTCTCTGTTTGGGGTCAGAGAGATGTGACAGTTCCACCCTGTCTCCAGGCCCATCTTCTCTGCAAACACCTACCAAATTCACAAAACAGACAATCATCGTCACCGGCATCATCACATACATCTCAGCAAACACACACACACACACCCACCTTGCTGCGTAGTTCGTCCTCCATAGAGAAGTAGACGAAGCGTATGCAGGCGGTGACCAGAGCGTCTATGAGCCTGACGGTGTCCAGACGAGCCTGGAACTGGGATGACACCATCCCCATGAAGATCTGACCACTCAGAGCCTGAACACAGTCGTCCTTCTCCACACCTCCTATACCCTCTATGGAGAGAGAGAGAGAGGGAAAGAGAGAAGAGGGGGACAAGACAAAGTTACACTAAGGTACAACACATCTTCTGAGTGTAGCAGCATCTCCCTTCCTGCATCCTCCAGTCTTCCCTCCCTCAGTCCCACCCTCACCATCAGAGCTCCAGGAGTTCCTGCGGGAGACATGTTTGATAGGGGTGGTGGAGGGCAGTTCTACCCCAGAGAAGAGGTTGGGTCCCGGAGCTAGCTCCACACATTTCCCATTGAGCTGGTTGGACAGAGACACCTGCATGGGCTTGTAGGCAAAGGCAGAGCAGTATCCCGACAGACAGGCCCGCTGGTAGAAGTCCAGAACCTTCTTCCTGTAGGGGGGGGTAGACATATTAAGGGTTAATAATGGTTGTCATGAGGCTGCTATAAGGCTGTCACAAGGCTGTTCTGACCTGTCGGAGCCAGAGAGGGGGTAGATGTCGGTTCCGTCCCAGACATCAGTGCAGGCCTCCAGGATGAGGTCAGCTGAGCCGTGAGACAACATCTGGACGTTATCTAGAGGTGATAGTTCAGGGGTCACAGAGGTGCAACAAAACGATTCCAAGAAAGAGGTCAAGGGTTAAAGGAGAGGTGGGCAAGAGATGGAGAGAGCGAGTAACCAATCAGAGAGATGAGTGAGAGGGGAGAAATACAAAGAACAAAAGAGCTATAGAGAAAAAAAAAGAATACAAATTGAGCTATTCTCACTGGAAGAGGAGTCTCTGATGAAGAGGGAGATGAGGTGGCTGATGGGAGGTTGTCTCTTGGTAAAGTTATGTTGGCGTCGAGGGACAGACTCCTTGGCCTTCTCCCCACAGGGCAGCTGGTACAGAGCTAGGTGGTTCTCCTGTTTAAACAGCTCCCTCGCCCCGGGAGTGAACCCTGAGAGAAACCCAGGAAGAAAGAGAAGGGGTCAGTGTGTATGAGTCTGGAGTTCACAGAGTAAATGTATACTTTCCTGTGTGTGTGTGATTCTCTTCCTCTCCTCACCTATAAGCCTGGACAGCTCACACAGTCCCCAGGGCACGTGGACGGGCAGCACGGCCCCGTGGCTCTCCTGCAGCGCCAGGTTACTGAGGTGGTCGGAGAAGCGGCAGAGCTGCTGGGTGACGCTGGCGTTGCACAGGTTGAGCAGGATGTTGAGGCCCAGGGGCTTGAGGCTGGGCAAGTGGCACTGCCAGCCCTGCTCGTCAAACTGGATACTCACCGGGTTCTGCTGGTCCTGAGACAGACTCAACATCTCCAGGTGGTAGTCACACACGTAGTCCTCCGCTTCGTTGTCATAGCAACCCGACATATCCTGGAGAGAGGGGTGGTGAGAGAAAGGAGAGAGAGAGGGGAGATAAATGCTGTGTAGTAAGATGACAAGAGAATTATATACAGGATGTGTGTATCCTGGAGAGAGGGGTGGTGAGAGAAAGAAGAGAGAGAGGGGAGATAAATGCTGTGTAGTAAAATGACAAGAGAATTATATACAGGATGTGTGTGTGTTTTACCTGTTCAGGGCCCTGATCCCCTCCATCTGTGTCGTGGCTGAAGCTGACATTAGATCCTGAGGGGTGTTTGGTGCGTGTGTGTGTCTCCCGTGCTTGAGAACAGCCAGTGTCATGTGACGTCTCGCTGGGCTCATACCCATCCATCATTGGCATACATAGCAGAGCCTCCCCCTCCTGTGTCTGATGGACAGGATGAACAGCCAATCAGACATTACTCTTTCAATCACTGAAAAGCAGTGGTGTAAAGTACTCAAGTTAAAATAAAGTAAATAAATAATTAAGTATTTTTGTGGGGTACATCTTTTATAACTTTTAGGTCACTATATTCCTAAAGAAAATTTGTTTTTTTCTCCATACTATTACATTTTGAATGCTTAGCAGGACAGAAATGGTCCAATTCACAAACGTATCAAGAGAACATCCCTGGTCATCCCTACTGCCTCTGATTTGGCAGACTCACGAAACACTTTGTTTGTAAATTATGTGTGAGTGTTGGATTGTGCCTGTGGCTATCCGTAAAATAAAATAAAATTGTAAATCGTGCCGTCTGGTTTGCTTAATAGGAATTTGAAATTATTAATAATTTTACTTTTGATAATTAAGTATATTTAAAAAAAATACTTTTACTCAAGAAGTATTTTACTGAGTGATTTTCTATTAAGGTATCTTTACTTTTACCACCACTGCTGAAAAGACAGTGTCACCTATCAAACGAGTCTCACAGGAACTAGATCATTGTCTCACGTCAGATAGCGCCATCTGACGGAAGACAATGGGAGCCTTCAGAAAGTATTCACACACCTGGACTTCTTCTCACAAAGTGCGATTCAAATGGAATCGTCATTTTTTTGTCAACGATTTACACAAAATATTCTAATGTCAAAGTGGAAGAAAAATTCTAACATTAGTCAATTATTATTAAAAAAAATTCAAATACAAAAAAAAAAAAACATACTAATATACACTATATATACAAAAGTATGTGGACACCCCTTAAAATAAATATGTGGTTTCGGCTATTTCAGCCACACCCAGCCACTCCCAGATGTGCAAAAATCAAGCAAACAGCAACTCTAGAAGGGCAGTGTGACAAACGGACTTGTTGGAAAGGTGGCATCCTATGACGGTGCCACGTTGAAAGTCACAGCTCTTCAGTAAGGCCAGTCTACTGCCAATGGAGATGGCATGGCTGTGTGCTCGATTTTATACACCTGTCAGCAACGGGCGTGGCTGAAATAGCCGAAGCGGAAAGCAGCATCGTTGTCGTCAACGTCTCGTTTCATCTGCTGCATTGACCATGCAGACTGACCAGTGAGCGTCAAGTGGTCTCGTGGTCGAGCAACAACGGCGCTCCTTGAGCGACAGGGGGTGGGGCATGGCGAGAGAGACGACTCAAGTAGCAGAATAAAAACGGACGTCACACACAGCGGAGTGGCGTATCACATTTAACCAAACATTGAAACAGTGTTAGAAACAGTGAAGTAAATGCATCCATACCGGTATATAGGAAGACACGACATACCACCCACCCACCCACCTCGTCCCGGTCCTCGGAGTTGACAGAGAGGTCGTCTCGCAGGTCTTCTTGACTGTCGTTGTGAGGCGGCTCCACGCGACCACTAAAGAACAGCACCGTCTCTGGACTGGGGTTAGGCCAGGATAATACACCCCGTTTATCCACACAACACAACACCTAGAGAAAGAAAGCGAGTTACACACAAATGCACACACACACACACAGACACACACACAAAAGCACAAATGCACACACACTTACAGTGACAGAGCCAAGTGTGTGTAGCAGGCTGGAAGTATAGCAGAGTGTCTGTGATTCTCCCTTCAGCACGCCCACCAGGTGTCTCCACACACACCGCAGAATCTCCTGCACACACACAAACACAAGCACACATTTAGGCTACATCGCATTTTCACCCTCTAAAAAATATATAGTTGATACATAGTGGACTCAATTTTGCAGGCAATATAATCTACAGTAGTGGGCTACAGTGCCTTCAGGAAGTATTCAAACCCCCTGACTTATTCCACATTTTGCTGTGTTACAGCCTGAATTGAAAATGTATTAAATTGAGATTCTGTGTCACTGGCCTACACACAATACCCCATAATGTCAAAATGGAATTATGTTTTAAGAATTGTTTACCAATTAATTAAAAAAATGACAATAATAGTGTTTAACATGATTTATGAATGACTACCTCATCCCTGTAACACAAACATATGTGTAAAGTCCTTCAGTTGAGCAGTGAATTTCAAACACAGATTCAACCACAAAGACTGGGGTTTTCCAATGCCTCGCAAAGAAGAGCACCAATTGGTAGATGTGTAAAAAAATAAAAAATGTAAAAGCTGATACTGAATATCCCATTGAGCATGGTGAAGTTAATTACACTTTGGGGGGTGTATCAACACACCAAGTCACTACAAAGATACAGGCGTCCTTCCTAACTCAGTTGCCGGAGAGGAAGGAAACCGCTCATGGATTTCAACACAAGGCCAATGTTGACTTCAAAACAGTTACAGAGTTTAATGGCTGTGATAGGAGAAAATTGAGGATGGATCAACATTGTAGTTATTACTCCACAATACTAACCTAAATGACAGAGTGAAAAGAAGGAAGCCTGTACAGAATGAAAAATATTCCAAAACATGCATCCTGTTTGCAAACAAGACACTGAAGTAAAACTGCATGAAATGTGGCAAAGCAATTAATACAAAGCATTATGTTTGGGACTAATCCAACACATTACTGAGTACAATGCTCCATGTTACCAAACATAGTGGTGGCTGCATCATGTTATGGATATACTTGTAATCATTAAAGATTGGTGATAAAAATACAACAGAACGGAGCTAAGGACAGGCAAAATCCTAGAGAAAAACCTGGTTCAGTCTGCTTTCCACCAGACACTGGGAGAGGAATTCCCCTTTCAGCAGGACAATAACCTACAACACAATACCACATCTACACTGGAGTTGCTTAGCAAGACGACATTGAATGTTGCCGAGTTACAGTTTTACTTAAATCAACTTGAAAATGGCTGTCTAGCAATGATCAACAACCAACTTGACAGAGCTTGAAGAATTTCAAAAAGAATAATGTGCAATTATACAATCCAGGTGTGCAAAGCTCTTCTTAGAGACTTACCCAGAAAGACTCACAGCTGTAATCGCTTCCAAAGGTGATTCTAATATGTATTGACTCAGTGGTGTGAATAAATGTGCCAACATTTTAAAAACATGTTTTCACTTTGTCATTATGGGGTGTTGTGTGTAAACAAAATATATTTAATCCATTTTCAATTCAGGTTGTAACACAACAAAATGTGGAATAAGTCAAGGGGTCTGAATACTTTCTGAAGGCACTGTATACTACTAGTGGCAAAGTGGAGTAGAAAACACCTCTAGAACACCTTCATCTTCCCCAAAATGGTTGAAACCTAAATGTGAGTAAACACAGTATTTGTAGACGCCATTTTAGATGTCTTCAGTGTGCCTACAGTCCAGGCGATGCAATCAGGGATTATGACCCAATACTCTCACATGCTTCCTTTCCTTAAGTCCTTTTCTTAAGAAATTATATTTCTCCCAGGTCCTTCCGACCCTTTCCAGATTAATGTTCATCAAGTAAGGCATTTGAGTCAAGGACACAAGGAAAGGAAGTCGTTTGAGAGTTGAAGTACACAGCTAGTGAGGCAGAGTTTCCCCATCATGCATTGCAAGCTAGAGGACAGAAGTGGCAGGCTCATGGGAAAGGCCGATCCAGAACCAAGCCCTATAGCAGGGAGGGGGTTAGTTCTGGACTGGGCCAATGTGTCAGTAACGTAGAGGTGGGGGCGGTGAGTACTGGGGTTTGTGGGGGGAGTCAAAGGGTTACGTGATTAGCTGAAGAAATGGTATGATGAAAAATTGCCCAAACTAGATGAGTCAAATTTGCCCTTCCATTAGGGATGATCGAAGAAAGACTGATTGGCTGACAGAGAGAACCAATAGAAATGCCAAAGAGACAAGATATCTCATCATGCCAGTTGAAGAAAATCAATCACATTAGGGATAAACAATGCAAAACCAAATAGATGATTGGAGTCCCAAACTCGAACAACAAAAGAAGATGCATGAGGCGGGTGTGTGTTAGCTACAGGGTTTCACAGTGGTGGGTGAAGGGGCGAGGGCGGGCAGCGTGAGGACGGGAACGAGGGAGTGAGGGGGGAGGCAGGGGTAGGACTTGAGAAGTTATACCTGGGAGGACACCACTTCAGTGTAGCTGCTTAAAGTGTCCTCGGAAAACTTAGCAAGCTGGGGCGAGAGAAGAGGCTAGTTAAACCACACAGGAGGCATCTCTCTGTGTCTCGCATGGCGCTTGTGTATATGTATTTCTCACCAGGCCAGTAGGAGAAGCTCTGCTGGACTCAGCCAGGACGCTAGCCTCTCCATAGGTGTTGACCAGCACCCACATGACAGGAAACAGCAGGGGAAGGATGGGCAGCACTCCCATCAGCTGGAACACAACACTTATTACAATAGGAATATTTTATAGGTTTGAAGAGATTCTGTCCCCTCAGGTTAACTACCCTGCTATAAATAGGGAGAAGGGGCACGGCCAGGAAGAGGTGTTGAGTCTCCATACCTGCAGCTGGATGAAGTTGAAGCGTCCAGGAGTGAGGCTAGGGGCGTCAAAGAAATAACGCACAGTATTCACAACCAAGAACGCCACCTATAGGAGGAGAGAGGGATAACATGAGGGACAACAAAGTGGCTTTAATTAAGAAACTGTGTTTCTGTGTTTGCTTTTCTCACCAGTACAATAGGGCAGGCGAACTTGGCCATGATGGACTGAACGGTGAACCTCTCGTTATCCAGGGCTGTGATTGGTCGAGACAGAGCCAGGTCCAGACTGTTCCTGTAAAGCACAGAGGTGGATTCAGCCAGTCATTTTAGATGATGTCATGAGACGGTTTGAGCCTCATCCTGGACAACAAACATGCTGTTTAGACCAGTATTAGACTTAATGTGGGTCTGGTAAACCTGCTCTGTATCTTTAAACTGCTTCAAAATGACACACTGAGACGTCACAATCACGTGACAATTTCAGGTTTCCTTTGACTCTAGATGATCATTCATGATTTGCGCAAACTTTCTCCTCGAGTTGAACTCCTGGACCAAGAATTGTTGGATATCAAACTAGCTAGTGGTGAATTATTACCTCAAACCCGTTCACCTCAAAATCAAAGTTTGTCAGACTGTTTAGCCTCAAGAGGATGCATTGCCCACCTGACGCTGTCGAGGATGGGCGTGCGGACCACCCTGAAGAGGCGGTGCTGCTGGGGGCTCTGGGGACCCCTCTTCTGGTCACCCCGGGGGGAGGGAGGGGGGGAACGAGGTGGGAACATGTCACCTGGCTCCAGAACTATATGATCGTCATCCTGGAACAGGGAGATACAGGTGAGACATCCACATAAGCAGTATCCACCTCCTCTCTCGCCTTTACCATCTACACCCCTCTCTTTCCCTCTCACCTTTACCATCTACATCCCCCTCTTTCCCTCTCGCCTTTACCATCTACACCCCTCTCTTTCCCTCTCACCTTTACCATCTACACCCCTCTTTCCCTCTCACCTTTACCATCTACACCCCTCTCTTTCCCTCTCACCTTTACCATCTACACCCCTCTTTCACTCTCACCTTTACCATCTACACCCCTCTCTTTCCCTCTCACCTTTACCATCTACACCCCCCTCTTTCCCTCTCACCTTTACCATCTCCGCCCCTCTCTTTCCCTCTCACCTTTACCATCTACACCCCCCTCTTTCCCTCTCACCTTTACCATCTACACCCCTCTCACCTTTACCATCTACACCCCTCTCACCTTTACCATCTACACCCCTCTCACCTTTACCATCTACACCCCTCTCTTTCCCTCTCACCTTTACCATCTACACCCCTCTCTTTCCCTCTCACCTTTACCATCTACACCCCCCTCTTCCCTCTCACCTTTACCATCTACACCCCCCTCTCTTTCCCTCTCACCTTTACCATCTCCGCCCCTCTTTCCCTCTCACCTTTACCATCTACACCCCCCTCTTTCCCTCTCACCTTTACCATCTACACCCCCCTCTTTCCCTCTCACCTTTACCATCTACACCCCCCTCTCTTTCCCTCTCACCTTTACCATCTACACCCCCCTCTCTTTCCCTCTCACCTTTACCATCTACACCCCCCTCTCTTTCCCTCTCACCTTTACCATCTACACCCCCCTCTCTTTCCCTCTCACCTTTACCATCTACACCCCTCTCTTTCCCTCTCACCTTTACCATCTACACCCCCCTCTCTCTCCCTCTCACCTTTACCATCTACACCCCTCTCTTTCCCTCTCACCTTTACCATCTACACCCCTCTCTTTCCCTCTCACCTTTACCATCTACACCCCTCTCTTTCCCTCTCACCTTTACCATCTACACCCCCCTCTCTTTCCCTCTCACCTTTACCATCTACACCCCCCTCTTTCCCTCTCACCTTTACCATCTACACCCCCCTCTCTTTCCCTCTCACCTTTACCATCTACACCCCCCTCTCTTTCCCTCTCACCTTTACCATCTACACCCCCCTCTCTTTCCCTCTCACCTTTACCATCTACACCCCCCTCTCTTTCCCTCTCACCTTTACCATCTACACCCCCCTCTCTTTCCCTCTCACCTTTACCATCTACACCCCCCTCTCTTTCCCTCTCACCTTTACCATCTACACCCCTCTCTTTCCCTCTCACCTTTACCATCTACACCCCTCTCTTTCCCTCTCACCTTTACCATCTACACCCCCCTCTCTTTCCCTCTCACCTTTACCATCTACACCCCCCTCTTTCCCTCTCACCTTTACCATCTACACCCCCCTCTTTCCCTCTCACCTTTACCATCTACACCCCCCTCTTCCCTCTCACCTTTACCATCTACACCCCCCTCTTCCCTCTCACCTTTACCATCTACACCCCCCTCTCTTTCCCTCTCACCTTTACCATCTCCGCCCCTCTTTCCCTCTCACCTTTACCATCTACACCCCCCTCTTCCCTCTCACCTTTACCATCTACACCCCCCTCTTTCCCTCTCACCTTTCCCATCTACACCCCCCTCTTTCCCTCTCACCTTTACCATCTACACCCCCCTCTTTCCCTCTCACCTTTGCCATCTACACCCCTCTCTTTCCCTCTCACCTTTACCATCTACACCCCCCTCTTTCCCTCTCACCTTTACCATCTACACCCCCCTCTCTCTCTCACCTTTACCATCTACACCCCCCTCTCTCTCTCTCCACCCCCCTCTTTCCCTCTCAGTCTTCATCCCGCTCGCCGTACATTGATGCCTCTGAGAGAAGCGAATGTCTCCTGTCCTGGCCGTAGTGCTATGACGTCTCCCTCCACCAGTAGGGACACAGGCAGGTTGACCAGGTTGGAGTCGCGGTAGGCCCAGTGGAGCGACCAGGAGGGGGAGGAGGGGGTGTACAGGTCAGGGTAAAGGGAGGGAGACCACCTCATCCCCTCACCCAAATCTGCCCAGTCCGACAGGTAGCCTGGAGGCGGGAGAGAGGGTGGAAGGGGAAATTAAAAATTAGGCTCACAAAACGAGTATGGTGGAAACTTGCCAACCTCAAGTAAAAGTGTTAATTTCTTAACGTTTTCCCTCCATTTAAATCTCCAACTGTCAACTCCCATCCCATCTCCTCTCCTTCTTGCGCCATCCCCCCTTTTCTCTCACCGTTGAGCTGATTGATGATGCTGTTGAGCCGGTGCACCATCTCAGTTCTCCTCAGCCTCTGCTGTCGACCAATCAGCATGAAGCTCAGCGTGAAGAGCATGAGGAGGGCTGCAGCGTTCACCAACTCTATCCCAGAACTACAGAGAGAGGAGAGGAGATATGATAGTATTCACAGACTGTTGGTGCTTCCTGTGTTTCAACCTTATTTTACCGTGAGGTAGCTCTGATAAGAACATTTGGGTTGAAGTTCCGGTCTACACATCACCCACACAAGTTCCGGTCTAAACAACACCCCCGCACGTTCCGGTCTAAACATCACCCCCGCACGTTCCGGTCTACACAACACCCCCGCAAGTTCCGGTCTACACAACACCCCCGCACGTTCCGGTCTAAACAACACCCCCGCACGTTCCGGTCTAAACAACACCCCCACACGTTCCGGTCTAAACAACACCCCCACACGTTCCGGTCTAAACAACACCCCCACACGTTCCGGTCTAAACAACACCCCCACACGTTCCGGTCTAAACAATACCCACAATTTGCAGAGGCCCAGTCTAAATAACACCCACAATAAAGGACCATATGGACACAAATCCATACCGCAATAAATTGCCTGAATTGATGCCATAACAATAAATAGAAGCTAAATGTATAACATCAATGTGCACCACCGTTTATTCAAATGATCCTTTAAAACTACTACTAGTATGATGGTTGTTGCCACCAATTGTCCCATTGACAATCACCCATATTAGCAAACTTATTTCACATTTCTCTAGTATAGGTTACTTATCGTAATGAACGATATCAGCAAACGCTATCGGAACGGTCTGTGTCGATAATGTTCTGTCTATTGTCCCAGCTCTACAGTCAAACACACCTGCCTTGCGGCTGGTCGCCATAACAACAGAGAAGTCCCACCACCACCAGCAGTGTGAGGGCGGCTCCCGGCCAATGGAGACAGGAGTGGCGGTTGCCATGGTGAAGGAAGCTTTTCACCCACTGCTCCTAAAATAACAACAAACAAAACAGCTCATTATGCTCTACAACAAAGGGTGTGTGTGTGTGCGTCCGTGTGTATGTATGTGAGTGAGTGTGTGCGGTGGTATCTACCTGTGCAGTGGGTTGTTTGCCACGGCCTGTGGTCTGGTGCTGGTCAAGCAGGGTGGTGAGCTGGTCCCTCAGTGTTCCCAGAGCCTGACCAGTGGACAAGCCCAGGGTCCCCCCCCCCCCCTCCTCCTGAAACACACAAAATATATAATTTGAATCCACAAATCACATTACAGTCAAGAATGATTCAAACATTTCAAAGGTCACAAATTCATGGACTTTTATGGTACAAAAAGCACCTTGTCCACACAGCTTGGCTGCCCATGACAGCTGAAACAGAGCAGTACCTTGTCCACACAGCTTGGCTGCCCATGACAGCTGAAACAGAGCAGTACCTTGTCCACACAGCTTGGCTGCCTACTTCAACTTCGCCAAACGGGTGATGATTTAACAAAAGCGCATTCGCAAAAAAACCACAATCGTTGCACCAATGTACCTAACCATAAACATCAATGCCTTTCTTAAAATCAATACACAAGTATATATTTTTTTAAACCTGCACATTTAGTTAAAATAAATTCCTGTGAGCAGGCAATATTAACTAGGGAAATTGTGTCACTTCTCTTGCGTTCTGTGCAAGCAGAGTCAGGGTATATGCAGCAGTTTGGGCCGCCTGGCTCGTTGCGAACTGTGTAAAGACCATTTCTTCCTAACAAAGACCGTAATTAATTTTCCAGAATTTTACATTATTATGACATAACTTTGTAGGTTGTGCAATGTAACAGGAATATTTAGACTTCGGGTTGCCACCCGTTAGATAAAATACAGAACGGTTCCGTATTTCACTGAAAGAAAACTTTTTGATTTCGAAATGATCGTTTCCGGATTTGACCATGTTAATGACCTAAGGCTCGTATTTCTGTGTGTTATTATATTATAATTAAGTCTATGATTTGATATATCAGTCTGACTGAGCGGTTGTAGGCAGCAGCAGGCTCGTAAGCATTCATTCAAACAGCACTTTCCTGCATTTGCCAGCAGCTCTTAGCAATGCTTGAGGCACAGCGCTGTTTATGACTTCAACCCTATCAACTCCCCAGATTAGGCTGGCAATACTATAGTGCATATAAGAACATCCAATAGTCAAAGGTATATGAAATACAAATGGTAGAGTGAAATAGTCCTATAATAACTACAACCTAAAACTTCTTAACTGGGAATATTGAAGACTCGTGTTAAAAGGAACCACCAGCTTTCATATGTTCTCATGTTCTGAGCATGGAACTTAAACGTTAGCATTTTTACATGGCATATATTGCACTTTTACTTTCTTCTCCAAACACTGTTTTTGCATTATTTAAACCAAATTGAACATGTTTCATTATTTATTTCAGACTAAAATGATTTTATGTATTATATTAAGTTAAAACTAAAGTGTTTATTGTTCATTCAATATTATTGTAATTGTCATTATTACAAATATATACAGTGGGGAGAAGAAGTATTTGATACACTGCCGATTTTGCAGGTTTTCCTACTTACAAAGCATGTAGAGGTCTGCAATTTTTATCATAGGTACACTTCAACTGTGAGAGACGGAATCTAAAACAAAAATCCAGAAAATCACATTGTATGATTTTTAAGTAATTAATTTGCATTTTATTGCATGACATAAGTATTTGATACATCAGAAAAGCAGAACTTAATATTTGGTACAGAAACCTTTGTTTGCAATTACAGAGATCATACGTTTCCTGTAGTTCTTGACCAGGTTTGCACACACTGCAGCAGGGATTTTGGCCCACTCCTCCATATAGACCTTCTCCAGATCCTTCAGGTTTCGGGGCTGTCGCTGGGCAATATGGACTTTCAGCTCCCTCCAAAGATTTTCTATTGGGTTCAGGTCTGGAGACTGGCTAGGCCACTCCAGGACCTTGATACTTCTTACGGAGCCACTCCTTAGTTGCCCTGGCTGTGTGTTTCGGGTCGTTGTCATGCTGGATGACCCAGCCACGACCCATCTTCAATGCTCTTACTGAGGGAAGGAGGTTGTTGGCCAAGATCTCGCGATACATGGCCCCATCCATCCTCCCCTCAATACGGTGCAGTCGTCCTGTCCCCTTTGCAGAAAAGCATCCCCAAAGAATGATGTTTCCACCTCCATGATTCACGGTTGGGATGGTGTTCTTGGGGTTGTACTCATCCTTCTTCTTCCTCCAAACACGGCGAGTGGAGTTTAGACCAAAAAGCTCTATTTGTCTCACCAGACCACATGACCTTCTCACATTCCTCCTCTGGATCATCCAGATGGTCATTGGCAAACTTCAGATGGGCCTGGACATGCGCTGGCTTGAGCAGGGGGACCTTGCGTGCGCTGCAGGATTTTAATCCATGACGGCGTAGTGTGTTACTAATGGTTTTCTTTGAGACTGTGGTCCCAGCTCTCTTCAGGTCATTGACCAGGTCCTGCCGTGTAGTTCTGGGCTGATCCCTCACCATCCTCATGATCATTGATGCCCCACGAGGTGAGATCTTGCATGGAGCCCCAGACCGAGGGTGATTGACCGTTATCTTGAACTTCTTCAATTTTCTAATAATTGCGCCAACAGTTGTTGCCTTCTCACCAAGCTGCTTGCCTATTGTCCTGTAGCACATCCCAGCCTTGTGCAGGTCTACAATTTTATCCCTGATGTCCTTACACAGCTCTCTGGTCTTGGCCATTGTGGAGAGGTTGGAGTCTGTTTGATTGAGTGTGTGGACAGGTGTCTTTTATACAGGTAACGAGTTCAAACAGGTGCAGTTAATACAGGTAATGAGTGGAGAACAGGAGGGCTTCTTAAAGAAAAACTAACAGGTCTGTGAGAGCCGGAATTCTCACTGGTTGGTAGGTATTCAAATACTCATGTCATGCAATAAAATGCAAATTAATTACTTAAAAATCATACAATGTGATTTTCTGGCTTTGTAAGTAGGAAAACCTGCAAAATCGGCAGTGTATCAAATACTTGTTCTCCCCACTGTATAACATTTTTATTAAAATTATTATTTGTTTAAATATAAAAAAAAGTTTAAAATATATATTTTTTTTTTTACAATTTTCGGCCGATTAATCGGTATTGTCTTTTTTTGGTCCTCCAATAATCGGTATCGGCGTTGAAAAATCATAATCGGTCAACCTCTAGCAGAGATTATGTTATGCTATAAATTTAATCATTCATCTACACTGAACAAAAATATAAACACAAGTGTTGGTCCCATGTTCATGAGCTGAAATAAAAGATACCAGAAATTCTCCATACGCACAAAAAGCGTATTTCTCTAAAATTGTGCAAAAATGTGTTTACATTCCTGTTAATGAGCATTTCTCCTTTGCCAAGATAAATCTATCCACCTGACAAGTGTGGCATATCAAGAAGTTGATTAAACAGCATGCTCATTACACAGGTGCACCTTGTGCTGGGGACAATAAAAGGCCACTCTAAAAGGTGCAGTTTTATCACACAACGCCACAGATGTCTCAAGTTGAGGGAGCATGCAATTTGCATGCTGACTGCAGGAATGCCCAGCAGAGCTGTTGCAAGAATTTCTCTACCATAATCCTCAAACGTCATTTTAGAGAATTTGTCAGTAGGTCCAACCGGCCTCACAACCGCAGACCACATGTATTGCGTCGTGTGGACGAGCAGTTTTCTGATGTCAAAGTTGTGAACAGAGTGCCCCATGGTGGAAGTGGGGTTATGGTATGGGCAGGCATAAGCTACGGACAATGAACGCAAGTGCATTTTTATCGATGGCAATTTAAATGCACAGAGATAGTTTGACGAGATACTGAGGTCCATTGTCGTGCCATTCATCCACCGCCATCACCTCATGTTTCAGCATGATAATGCACAGCCCCATGTCACAAGGATCTGTAGATAATTCCTGTAAGCTGAAAATGTCCCAGTTCTTCCATGGCCTGCATACTCAGACATGTCACCCACTGAGCATGTTTGAGATCCTCTGGATCGACGGGTACGACAGCATGTTCCAATTCCTGCCAATATCCAGCAACTTCGCACATCCATGGTAGAGTAGTGGGACAACATTCCACAGGCCACAATCAACAGCCTGATCAACTCCATGCGAAGGAGATGTGTCGCCCTGCATGAGGCAAATGGTGGTCACACCAGATACGGACTGGTTTTCCTTTTTTTAAGGTATCTGTGACCAACAGATGCATATTGGTATGACCAGTCATGTGAAATCCATAGATTAGGACCTAATGAACGCATTTAAATTGACTGATTTCCTTAGATGAACTGTAACATCTTTGAAATTGTTGCGTTTATATATATTTTTTTTCAGCATAGTTATGCGCAACAGAAGTGAAGCCAGCTGCAGAGGAACAGTCATACCTAATGTCAGTGGGTTAGGGTTACAATGGAAGAGAAGCCAGCTGCAGAGGAACAGCCATAACTAATGTCAGTGGGTTAGGGTTACAATGGAAGGGAAGCCAGCAGCAGAGGAATAGCCATACCTAATGTCAGTGGGTTAGGGTTACAATGGAAGGGAAGCCAGCTGCAGAGGAACAGCCATATCTAATGTCAGTGGGTTAGGGTTACAATGGAAGGGAAGCCAGCTGCAGAGGAACAGCCATATCTAATGTCAGTGGGTTAGGGTTACAATGGAAGGGAAACCAGCTGCAGAGGAACAGTCATACCTAATGTCAGTGGGTTAGGGTTACAATGGAAGGGAAGCCAGCTGTAGAGGAACAGTTATACCTAATGTCAGTGGGTTAGGGTTACAACAGAAGTGAAGCCAGCTGCAGAGGAACAGCCATACCTAATGTCAGTGGGTTAGGGTTATAATGGAAGGGAAGCCAGCTGTAGAGGAACAGTTATACCTAATGTCAGTGGGTTAGGGTTACAACAGAAGTGAAGCCAGCTGCAGAGGAACAGCCATATCTAATGTCAGTGGGAACCCAATCTTTTCCCACACTCTACAGACACACCTAATTTCAGCTCAGCTTTGTTTTCAAGCTCCACATCCCACACAGCTATAAATAAACGGACAATTCTCCAGAGTCAAGAAGCAGATAATCCTCTAGACATGGACACACACCCGGACGTCAGAGCCTGGGTGACACCGCTTCAGCATCCTAATGCCTGGCTAGCCTGTCTCACCTCTCTCTCTGCCCTACACTGAATCTTGGTCTAGCTCAGCTACAGCCCAGTGCCAGCTGGACTAGCTCTGACTGAATGTGCCTCTGCAATGTCTGGCTAGATGATACAGGATAGTGTAAAAAGAGTGGAGGCATATGAAAGCTGAAAGAAATAGTGCATGGGTGGAAAGAAGAAGAGAACCTGTATTGAAGGTTGTGCCTTGCAGTGTTTCCGCAGCAGTTGTTTAGCTGTGGTGGTGCGCCACCACAAAATTACAGTCCACATTTACTTTTCCTCTGCAAACAAAACAAGTAATGAATAGAAAAACTATTCTACTATTTATGCGAGATAAATATTCCTTGAGGAACAAGTTACGAGTGCTATAGGGAGAGAAACATGCATTCTGACAAGAGGTCAATGCATAACAATTCTCACAATTGCAGGGAAAACAGAAGTTTATGGCCTTTGTTAAAAAGAGGACGCCAGCTTTCCATTCCTACTTTTAACTCCTAAATATGCGCAAACTGCAACATTTCAAAGTAAGAGTTTTTAGCAGTGGCATGGTTCAGCAAGTTACCACTGCTATTCCCTGTGAGTGCATAGGGGAAAGTGGGGCTAAATGTAACATGGGTAACTTGTAGGGTAACTTGGGGTAAAATGCCACCCGACCTCAAAACACTTTCAGTTGAGCAAGAGTAGTGGTCACCAGTGAAAGTGTTGGGGGAAAAACTGCCATGAAGTGGTTTCTGTGAGAAGTACAGACAGGGGGCGTATTACTCCGGGTGGTGGAGTGGCCCCAAGTTACCCAAACAAGATAGTCCTACAATTTTTGGGGACTTAAAATTCATCAATAGGATGCTAACTAGTTAAAATATCACATTTGGGATCTAGCTAATGATTAGCCCAACAGGGTAAACGCAGAGGCAACCCCATGCTTCAGCCTATTTATTTCTAGCCACTATGCTGCATTAGCTGGCCTACAGGTAATAATTATTCCTGCTAATAGCATACCTGATAATACGGACCATGCATAGGCTATATGTGAAAATAATTTTAACAAATAATTTAACAATTTCTGGGAGGTGGAAATATATATTTTTCCTTCATTTTGGAGTAGAAAGTCCTTTTAAAAAGTCACCCAAACTGAGCTTAGTCCTTCTACATAACAATCCCCAGACCCCTAAAACAAGGGGGGTAGGGACCCAACCTTTGTGTGGTAGCAGGGAGTAGCAGCACTATGCAAACGTGAGTATAACTCTGGTCACGCAAATAGAACACTTTGTAGAAAGTAGGAATCATTTGTGAGAATGAGGCGGACGACTTGGTCATCCACTCGTCCATCTGCGGGGCACATTTCATCCTGGAGAACTTCCATGGTTACCAACAACGGAAGGAAGTGCTTCAGCAAAACGTTGCTTTTCAACGTGGATGCTGTCCCTACCAACAACATAACACAAGCAGCCAGCTGCAGAGACAGGTTACGATCAGGGCTTCATCAGGTACAGTGCATTCGGAAAGTATTCAGACCCCTTTACTTTTTCCACATTTTGTTACATTACAGCCTTATTCGAAAATTGATTTGTTTTTTTCCCTCATCAATCTACACAAAATACCCCATAATGTCAAAGCAAAAACAGTTTTTTTTTTTTTTATGTTTGCAAATTTATGAAAAAATATGAATAAATAAAAATATCACATTTACATAAGTATTCAGACCCTTCACACAGTACTTTGTTGAAGCACCTTTGGCAGCGATTACAGCCTCGAGTCTCCTTGGGTATGACGCTACAAGCTTGGCACACCTGTATTTGGAGAGTTTCTCCCATTCTTCTTTGCAGAGCCTCTCAAGCTCAGATCCTCTTGTCCCTTGATTGCTCAGTTTGGTATTATGTGTAGATTTATATGGGAAAAAATATAATTGAACCATTTTAGAATAAAGCTGTAACGTAACAAGATGTGGAAAAAGTCAAGGGGTCTGAATACTTTCCAGAAAGTACTGTAAGTGAAAGAGCTAGCTTACTACCTCTACGCTAATGTTAGCTAGCTATAGAACTTCTGCATTTAGATCACATCTTCCATCTAAATAACGCTAAAGTAACCAAATGAACACGTCTGCCAGCTGCTGGTAGCCAACTGCTGGTGCTGTCATGCTAGATAGGCTTGTACTATGGGAAAATAGTCGTTTTGTTCGCGATGGAGGTCAATGTTTTTGTATAGAGCCCTGTAGCTGGAGCCAAAACTGTGTGCGTCTGCGTGGATTGCGGGCTAAAACGAAACACGACGCCTCGGCCATGTATTCGATCATGGATCTGGTGACATGGCGATGAAAGGAGCCATGTTTTCTTTAGAGGGGTGGATAGTTTATTTCTGTAGCTAGCCGCATGAGTTGTGTTTTGGGAGCCGCTGGCTGTCTGCACTTGGGCTCTGTGTGTGTGGATGGCTCGATGGATTTTTTATTTATTTTTATTTCACCTTTATTTAACCAGGTAGGCAAATTGAGAACACGTTCTCATTTACAATTGCGACCTGGCCAAGATAAAGCAAAGCAGTTCGACACATACAACAACACATAGTTACACATGGAGTAAAACAAACATACCGTCAATAATACAGTGAAAAATAAGTCTATATACAATGTGAGCAAGTGAGGTGAGATAAGGGAGGTGAAGGCAAACAAAATATATATATAAATAAATAAAAATATAAAAAGGCCATGGTGGCGAAGTAAATACAATATAGCAAGTAAAAAATAAAAATAAACACTGGAATGGTTGGTTTGCAGTGGAAGAAAGTGTAAAGTAGAGATAGAAATAATGGGGTGCAAAGGAGCAAAATAAATAAATAAATACAGTAGGTAAAGAGGTAGTTGTTTGGGCTAAATTATAGATGGGCTATGTACAGGTGCAGTAATCTATGAGCTGCTCTGACAGCTGGTGCTTAAAGCTAGTGAGGGAGATAAGTGTTTCCAGTTTCAGAGATTTTTGTAGTTCGTTCCAGTCATTGGCAGCAGAGAACTGGAAGGAGAGGCGGCCAAAGGAAGAATTGGTTTTGGGGGTGACCAGAGAGATATACCTGCTGGAGCGCGTGCTACAGGTAGGTGCTGCTATGGTGACCAGCGAGCTGAGATAAGGGGGGACTTTACCTAGCAGGGTCTTGTAGATGACCTGGAGCCAGTGGGTTTGGCGACGAGTATGAAGCGAGGGACAGCCAACGAGAGTGTCCAGGTCGCAGTGGTGGGTAGTATATGGGGCTTTGGTGACAAAACGGATGGCACTGTGATGGATGGTGTCTGTGGTGCCGGGGGAGTTTTCAATAGAGCCTGCCAGCGGGCTAAATAGAGCCTGCCAGCGGGCTTTGGTCATGGATCTGATTGTGGATCTGGGGTCATTTTGGAGAAGTCCTGGAGACAGGCTTTCTTTGGAGGAGTGGACTGTGGATTTTGTTCAATGGGAAAGTTTTTATTTTATAAAAACCTTAGGTTCAACGTTGTCACAGTTGCTTCTTGATGAAGAGGCATCAGCTAACGTTAGCTTCCTCCGTTTCTGAATTCATTTGTGGCCTTTTCTAGCTGGCAAAATAAGTGAGCTTGATTTTGTTTGTGTATTACCATATGTTGATAACATACCAAAGTTTGTCACTGGTATTGGCTAGTAAATATCCGAAATCTAGCCAGCTAGACAGTTATAGCCGCAAGAGAGAGGGAGGAGATAATTTACTTTGTTTCATCTGCAGCTGGTTTGATAAAGTAATTTTACAGACTATAATTGCTCAATATGTTGTGAATATTGTAGGAAAATCCTCACAGCTTAGTGGGCATCAGCTCATCATGTACAGTAGGTTCACCGTGTGAATCATCTTGTGTTCGGTTTTCATATGCAGGGAGAATAAATTGTATTGTACAGTAAAGTTAGAACCCATGTATAATCACAGCCGCAGGAAGTAATGGTGCCAAGAGTGCTGCAGCACCCCCTGATAAATCACTATCCAACTCATATTATTTGAACTGATATACTCTAGGCCTTTATTACTCCTGTATGAGCGGAGAAAAATACTCCACAGCAGAGCGGGGTGAGAGAAAGGGAGGAGGCTGAGAAAGAGAGCGGATGGTGTGGTTGCTGACACTTGTCAACCTTCAGCTCACTGCTTTTAAAGTACAGACTCATGATAACGAGCTGACAGTCCAGTTCCTCTTTTGAGACACCAGAACAAAGACGGTTTCAATGTGTCTGTCATGAATAGCTTACATTTATTGGCCAACTTCAAAAAACCTTGGAAGAGCGGTCTGCGGGGATCAGTCAGCGCACACACACACACACACACACACACACACACACCAAGGAGTCTCTGTTTCACAAACAGCCCACTTCAGGGAGCCAGCTGACGTCGCTGGGCGCTAGGAAACTCACCTGCTTCTTATCCTGTAGCTCCATGGCAACCAGCACAGCCTCTCACCATGCTCCGAGTCTCTCACACACCAGACGAGCATAGGCAGCGCCTTCACCCTCCGAATGTCCCCTCGATCCCCAACTTCTGCTGGAGGACAATGTCACCCACTGGCCCCCTCCTGGCACCGCTATGTCAGCCTGCTCTGCCAGTCTGAGGGGATGACCACGCACGCCCACATGGACTCACTGCAGGGTACGCTGGGAGATGTAGTTTTTGGAGGCTAGTTACTGTAGTCACGAATGGCTGGGTAGATCTGTGTGGGGAAGAGATCAATAAAAGGGAAAGAAGTTATTATGGTATTGGCATAAGCAGTCAGTCAGCGGTGATTTCATACCCTAGCTATAGGTCAGTAGGCTATAGGTTAGTAGATCTGTGGGCTAGATGACTGCAGTGGGAAAGAGGTAGAGACGGATGTCTTTCTGACAGTTTCAGCTGAACAGATACAGGAACCACACCCAACTTGTATGATAATATACTTTACATGTATACATGGTGTAAGAATGCAGTCCAATAAGCAACTGGTGCAAACTACTGTACACATACGGAAACACGTCATCAACTTATATAGCCAGCTCATTCACAACAAGAGCTTACGTCAGAAACAGAACTATTCGTTGCTGACAAATGTACAATAGATTTAATGTAATCACTTTGAGTATGCTTATCCTTGGATATCCTTGCACTGATTTGACCTGTACTTACACTGTCGTCTATGGGAGAGAGGCGAGGAGCGATAGCCCACATGTCATGATGCTTTTATATTGACTTCCGGTTTTAGTGTGCATATGGAGCTTATGGTTTCACATGCCATCTAGATAACTGAGTCAATGGTAGTGTCCGCAGATTCTGCCATGGAAAAACAAGAATGCAATGCACCTAACTAAAACTTCACACAATCAATGCTGTGTGACAAAAACAAGTATCAATGTTGCCAGCTAAAGCGCTGTGTCCGATTCCTCGCCAGCTAGCTAATACGAGTTAAGCTAGCTAGCATTGCCATTTGCAACGTCAAGGTTCGTTTTCTTATCGATGTCAAGAGACGCCTGCGATAATTGGCAATTGCGCGCTAAGCAATTTACAGAGCAAATGACACCACTGTCAATGCACCAAATATATCCGCATATTTGTCATACTCACGTTCAGGTTGCAACGAGGTCTGTTTCTCGTCACACCGTTTAAACCTCAATTTTATCTCGAAAAGCCAGTGTACAGTACACTAGTGAAACGCCATGTTCGTGAAGGAGTGGCATTTTTTTGTTGGAAGCGGTGAAGTACGGTTGTGATAGGTTGAGATTCCTGGAGGGCTTGCCATAGGTGGACTATTGTCTCTTTTGTTGATAAGGGTTTTGATTGGCGTGTGTAGGAGGGGCAAGTCCTATTTTTACGGTCTAGACACGAACCGACCGTCTTATTTTGAAATACGGTCTTTCCTCAATTCAATTTCAATTCAAGGTGCTTTATTGGCATGGGAAACATATGTGAACATTGCCAAAGCAAGTGAAGTAGATAATAAACAAAAGTGAAATAAACAACAATAATTTACAGTAAACATTACCCTCACAGAAGTTCCAAAATAATAAAGCCATTAAACATGTCATATTGTGATTATATAGTGTTGTAACAATGTGCAAATAGTTAAAGTACAAAAGGAAAAATAAATTAACATAAATATGGGTTGTATTTACAATGGTGTTTGTTTTTCACTGGTTGCCCTTTTCTTGTGGGAACAGGTCACAAATATTGTTGCCGTGATGGCACACTGTGGTATTTCACCCAGTAAATATGGGAGTTTATCAAAATTGGGTTTGTCTTCAAATTCTTTGTGGGCAGTGTGCACATAGCCTGTCTGCGGCAGAATACCTGACCACTGTGACTGACCCAAACTTAAGGAAAGCTTTGACTATGTACAGACTCAGTGAGCATGGCCTTGCTATTGAGAAAGGCCGCCGAAGGCAGACCTGGCTCTCAAGAGAAGACAGGCTATGTGCACACTGCCCACAAAATGAGGTGGAAACTGAGCTGCACTTCCTAACCTCCTGACAAATGTATGACCATATTAGAGACACATATTTCCCTCAGATTACACAGACCCCAAAATAATTTGAAAACATATCCAATTTTGATAAAGTCCCATATCTACTGGGTGAAATACCACAGTGTTCCATCACAGCAGCAAGACGTGTGACCTGTTGTCACAAGAAAAGGGCAACCAGTGAAGAACAAACACCATTGTATATACAATCCCTATTTATGTTTATTTATTTTCCCTTTTGTACTTTAACTTGTGTGAGTGTAATATTTACAGTACACTTTTTATTGTTTATTTCACTTGCTTTGGCAATGTTTCCAATGCTAACAAAGCCCCTTGAATTTAATTTAATTGAGCAGACCGATTAGGCTTTTTGGCATTATAAGGCACGGGACCCTACAGGGTTCAGAACGCGTTGTACACCAATGTCAGTCAGAACCAGAACCGCTCATCTAAGAGGTGTGACAACATCAAAGACATCTTAGTCTTTTATTAATTTTGAAAATGTTCTGTAATTTTATTTTTTTTAAATGTCAAGTAGATCTATAGGGGGGGAGTGGAATCAAACTGAAACCCTTGTTAGATTTAATATTAACGTAGCAAATTGTGAAGACTGTGCAAGGTGTGTGAACTTTGGATAGCTTGAAGAGACACGGCTTCTCTGCCACAAACCAGACCTGTTGTAGCAGTAAATAATGAGCCCACTAATAATGAGCCCACCAATAAAACAAACAAAACAAACGTAAACTTTTTTGTGTGTGAAGATTTATGGATCCCGTGTGGCTCAGTTGGTAGAGCATAGTGTTTGCAACACCAGGGTTATGGGTTCTATTTCCACGAGGAAAAAGTAGAAAAATGTATCCACTCACTACGGTAAGTCGCTCTGGATAAGAGCATCTGCTAAAAAAATGTTAATGATAGAGTACACTGCCCTGTTGAGGAGAGCATTTCACTGTACCGTTTACACTGTATCCTGTGCATGTGACCGATAAACTGTTGAGGAGAGCATTTCACTGTACCGTTTACACTTTATCCTGTGCATGTGACCGATAAACTGTTGAGGAGAGCATTTCACTGTACCGTTTACACTGTATCCTGTGCATGTGACCGATAAACTGTTGAGGAGAGCATTTCACTGTACCGTTTACACTGTATCCTGTGCATGTGACCGATAAACTGTTGAGGAGAGCATTTCACTGTACCGTTTACACTGTATCCTGTGCATGTGACCGATAAACTGTTGAGGAGAGCATTTCACGGTACCGTTTACACTGTATCCTGTGCATGTGACCAATAAACTGTTGAGGAGAGTGTATCACTGTACCGTTTACACTGTATCCTGTGCATGTGACCGATAAACTGTTGAGGAGAGTGTATCACTGTACCGTTTACACTGTATCCTGTGCATGTGACCGATAAACTGTTGAGGAGAGCATTTCACTGTACCGTTTACACTGTATCCTGTGCATGTGACCAATAAACTGTTGAGAGCATTTCATTGTTTCCTGTGCATGTGACAAATTAACTTTGGTTTGTTTTGACACCATTTGACTTGAGCCTGTTGTAATCTGTTTATAATTGTATAATTAGCCTAGCAGTAGTAATTATCATGGTATGGGTTAGATGGAATGATCTATGTGTATTGTGTTTGGGCAGAGATAAAGGGGGCCTGTCTCTGAGTGCAAGAATGATTCCATAACATACTGACCAGACCGCTCGAGCACATGTTGATTTTGTCCACCCAAACCAGACCCGATCAGGACACGCAGGTTGAAATATCAAAACGAACTCTGAACCAACTATATTAATTTGGGGACAGGCCAAAAAGCATTAAACATGTATGTCAATTTAGCTAGCTAGCTTGCTGTTGCTAGATAATTTGTCCTGGGAAATAAACATTGGGTTGTTATTTTACCTGAAATGCACAAGGTCCTCTACTCCGACAATGAATCCACAGATAAAAGGGTAAACCGAGTTAGTTTCTAGTCATCTCTCCTCCTTACGGTCTTCATCTTCTTCTTTGGACTTCATATGGCGGTTGGCAACCAACTTTAAAGTGCATTACCACCTCCAACTGGACTGGCGCGTGGACCTCAGTTCATCTTTCAATCACCCACGTGGGTATAGGCTGCTAAAAACCAATGAGGAGATGGGAGAGGCGGGACTTGCAGCGCATCAAGCATCACAAACAGAACCAAGTTCTATTTTAGCGCGCAGTGTGGGCGCAATGATTGAATAACTTGTATGTGTAAATGTATTTTGCAATGGTCGCGCTCGCGCTGTGTGGTCAGCATGTCAGGGTTGAATAGGAGCCATGTGTCTGGGGTTAGCTCTGATAGACCATAATCACTGTTTTATAACTTTACAGTTTTGTGTCATTATATACTCTTAGAATGAATATGCAGCTTTTTTTTATATATTCTTCGAGATTGAAAGTAGTGTGAGGTTTAAGGTGTTTGAGAAGTGCAGTTATCTAGTGGACAGCAGTAGACTGTAGGAATGTCTACTACCAATAACTCAAAGCCTCTCCTGACTGATGTAAATGTTATGTAACCTTTATTTAATTAGACAAGTCAGTTAATTAAGAACAAATTCCTATTTATAATGACGGCCTACCCCGGCCAAACCCTAACAACGCTGGGCCAATTGTGCGCCGCCCTATGGGACTCCCAATCAAGGCTGGTTGTGATACGGCCTGGATTCGAACCAGGGTGTCTGTAGTGACGCCTCTAGCATTGAGATGCAGTGGCATTGAGATGCAGTGCCTTAGACCACTGCGCCACTCGGGAGCGCAGCGATAAGAAGACCTGCGAAAGGCACGGAGGAGTGCGAAGGCTCTGGACTCTGGGACACGATAACACCAAGAGGAACGGACTCAGTTTCTGCTCAGCAACAGAGACTGGTTGTTCATCCTAGACATACGGTAGAGGGGGTCTGGTCAGAAGTGGATTTTAGTCAGAAAGGGATACATCTATGTGCTTGTGTGACCTGTAGATTGTCTTTTGCAGCTGCAACACAGTGTGATGAATAAATCTAGCTTGATTTTTCTCGGAGTCTGTCTGGAACACAGGAGGTTGGTGGCACCTTAATTTGGGAAGACGGGCTTGTGGTAGTGGCTGGAGCGGAATAAGTAGAATAGTATCAAATACATCAAACACATAGTTTGATGCCATTCCATTCCAGCCATTCTTATGAGTCGTCCTCCCCTCAGCAGCCTCCACTGGTCTGGATTATTGTACCAGAAATTAGAACCTACCAGTAGGCTACAAAGATTCCAGGATTGCCAGGCAGGTAGGCCTACTGCAGGCTTCTGGGCTAGAAGTTGTTTCCATACTGTAGTAATGTAAGAATGGGACAGATCAGTTTGCGATTTTATAGGCCTATCAAATTAAACACAGCTGGAAAACAGTATCTCTTTCTAACATAGTTTTTCCATTAGCAATACATGCTCACATAGAATTTAAACAACAATACTTTATTCATCAAGCTTTTTCATAGTTATACACAAAGTAAACAAGAACATCAATCCCAAAAATATTTGGCTAAAATGGCTGAAATGACATTTTTGCTTCTACCTATACATTTTGAGATTTGTCGGTATTTTATAATATGATTAATTTTATTTATTTATAATAATATATCATTTCTAAAAAGAAGCATAACATTTTTTTAAACTTGATAAAAATGTATATTTTCTTTAATTTATCATACTATAGTGCCACTTTAAAATGGACATATATCAATCATTTCAAAACTCACTACATTAAATTACCAATAATTTAAAAGACCATTGCAAACTGGACTATATTCAGTAACCTACTTTGAAGAGATGGTGATTTGGTATGAAAAAGGCATTTGGCCTCCAAATTCAGTGTTCTTAAAACTGCCACTTCCCGAAAGTCCTTCTTCCACTGCATGTACAACACATTGTGTGGTGATCCTTAAATATATTCTCCAGACTTCCCATGAAGGATTTGTTGATACACTACATGACCAAAAGTATGTGGACTTGTCCAACATCTAATTTCAAAATCATGGGCATTAATATGGAGTTGGTCCCCCCTTTGCTGCTTTAACAGCCTCCACTCTTCTGGGAAGGCTTTCCACTAGATGTTGGAACATTGCTGAGAGGACTTGCTTCCATTCAGCCACAAGAGCATTAGTGAGGTCGGGCACTGATGTTGTGTGATTAGGCCTGGCTCACAGTTGGCATTCCAAATGATCTTCCACACCGATCTCAACAAACCATTTCTGTATGGACCTCGCTTTGTGCATGGGGGAATTGTCATGCTGAAACAGGAAAGTGCCTTCCCCAACTGTTGCCACAAAGTTGGAGGCACAGAATCGTCTAGAACGTCATTGTATGCTGTAGCGTTTTCCTGGAAAGATTTTCCTTCACTGGAACTAAGGGGCCTGAACCATGAAAAACAGCCCCAGACCATTATTCCTCCTCCACCAAACTTCACAGTTGGCACTATGCATTCAGGCAGGTAGCGTTCTCCTGGAATCCGCCAAACCCAGTTTAGTCCGTCGGACTGCCAGATGGTGAAGCGTGATTCATCACTCCAGAGATCGAGTTTCCACTGCTCCAGTCCAATGGCGCTGAGCTTTACACCACTCCAGCCGACGCTTGGCATTGCGCATGGTGATTTTAGGCTTGTGTGCAGCTGCTCGGCCATGGAAACCCATTTCATGAAGCTTGTGGCGAACAGTACTTGTGTTGACGTTGCATCAAGAGGCAGTTTGGAACTCTGTAGTGAGTGTTGCAACTGAGGACAGAGAATTTTGAATCACTACGTTTTTCAGCACTTGGCAGTCCCATTCTGTGAGCTTGTGTGGCCTACCACTTCATGGATGAGCCAATTTTGCTCCTAGATGTTTCCACTTCACAATAAAAGCACTTACAGTTGACCAGGTCGGCCCTAGCAGTGCAGACATTCTACGAACTGACTTGTTGGAAAGGTGGCATCCTATGACCGTGCCACGTTGAAAGTCACTGAGTCATTCTACTGACAATGTTTGTCTATGAAGATTGCATGGCTGTGTGCTCGATTTTATACACCTGTCAGCAACGGGTGTGGCTGAAATAGCCGAATACCCTCATTTGAAGGGGTGTCCACAAACTTTTGTACATATATTGTATGTTGTACATTTTTTATTGTAGATAACATTTTCATTGGAAAAATGTGCCAAAAATGCATTTTATGTGCGTGTCTAGTATTTCACAGATAGAAAGATAACAAGTATTTATCCACAATCTGCTCTGGACAAGTCCGGTCCTGGAGTGTCTTAACAAAATGAAACCAAAATATTTATACTGACTTTATCCAGTGTCCAGAAAAATAGATGTGCATGATATGCAAATATGTGCCCATTTAATTAGATATTGCGTCATTTGCATATTTAAAGAAAATATTTCAGGAGAATTGTAATACAAAAAAATATTATAATTGTGTCTGCATTCAACTGGTAAAAGTTAATTGTTATATTGATTAAGGGGGAAAAAAATGACCCTGTGAGGGTGTGGTGCCTGGCCTTAAATTACACAAACATTTATTGCAAATAAATCTTCACATTGATGCATTGGTTATAAAAACACATACAAAGTAATTAAAAAATGTGGACATTCATTGGTACTCATAGCTGTAATATGTCGATTTTTTATAACTAAATGTTGTAGATAAAAATATCTAGGCATTGATAATCATCAGCGCAGGCCCGTTTATCAATCGGCTGATCCTGAGACATCTAGGCTGAGGGTATCAGCAGGCTCCCTCTCTAAGAGTGTGTGTGTGGGTAGGTGTTTGTGTGGGTAGGTGTGTGGGTAGGTGTTTGTGTGTGTGTGTGTGTGTGTGTGTGTGTGTGTGTGTGTGTGTGCGTGTGTGTGGGTAGGTGTTTGTGTGTGTGTGTGGGTAGGTGTTTGTGTGTGTGTGTCTGTGTGCGTGCGTCTACTAGTTGCGGCTAGAGACAGAACTATTGATGGGTGGTTGTACCAGCTTCTCCATAATGACAGCAACGATGTGGCACAACTCCTTAGCCTGTGGGGCAGAGAAAACACACACACACACACACACACACACACACACACACACACACACACACACACACACACACACACACACACACACACACACACACACACACACACACACACACACACACACACACACACACACACACACACACACACACACACACACACACACACACACACACACACACACACTTGAGTAGCGTTCAGGTTGCATCTCTAACGTGCGCTGCCCTTAGTGCCCATATCCCTTCCACTGTCTAACCCATATCCCTTCCACTGTCTAACCCATATCCCTTCCACTGTCTAACCCATATCCCTTCCACTGTCTAACCCATATCCCTTCCACTGTCTAACCCATATCCCTTCCACTGTCTAACCCATATCCCTTCCACTGTCTAACCCATATCCCTTCCACTGTCTAACCCATATCCCTTCCACTGTCCAACCCATATCCCTTCCACTGTCCAACCCATATCCCTTCCACTGTCCAACCCATATCCCTTCCACTGTCTAACCCATATCCCTTCCACTGTCTAACCCATATCCCTTCCACTGTCTAACCCATATCCCTTCCACTGTCTAACCCATATCCCTTCCACTGTCTAACCCATATCCCTTCCACTGTCTAACCCATATCCCTTCCACTGTCTAACCCATATCCCTTCCACTGTCTAACCCATATCCCTTCCACTGTCTAACCCATATCCCTTCCACTGTCTAACCTCACAGCTTCCACAACTAACCCATATCCCTTCCACTGTCTAACCTCACAGCTTCCACAACTAACCCATATCCCTTCCACTGTCTAACCTCACAGCTTCCACAACTAACCCATATCCCTTCCACTGTCTAACCTCACAGCTTCCACAACTAACCCATATCCCTTCCACTGTATAACCCCACAGCTTCCACTGTCTAACCCCACAGCTTCCACTGTCTAACCTCACAGCTTCCACAACTAACCCATACACCAGCGCTCACCAACCTGGGGTCCTGGAAAGCTCCAACTAAATTCTGCACTCCATGTATCTCTACACGGGACTGGGGGTTGGTGACCACCGCACTGTCATAGCCTACTGTGTACTGAGTTGTACTTCACCTGTTTGAGGTGGACGGTGATGTTTTTTGGGCGTCCTGGGTTGCCGTATTTGATCTCCACTCCTGGCACCTTCTTGTCTTGCTTGGGTTTGACCAAGCTCAGTGACTGCACTTCCACCAACGGGATCACAAACGCCCGCTCCTGAATAACACAGGAAAATTATTAGAAAGCATTAGTAGATGTGAACTAGTAATGATTAAAACATTAATAATAGCAGACATATTTCAAAGCCATACATCCATAAAATCCATCATGATTGATCAGTTCACTCATAATTCCTGAAACACTATGCCTACATTATGTACGTTTGGGGTGCCCCTCCATACACAACAGTGTTTCTGGGGTGTAAATTCATTACCTGTGTTTTGGGATGGCAGAACAACACTTCCTCTTGGTTGACAGCCACCAGGCAGGGCGAGGGGCAGCTGCGATGGCTGACCTTCTGAGCCAGGAAGATGTTAGAGCCGAACAGAGGTAGGGAGCTCAGGCACTCTGGGGATAGAGGCAGCAAATCAATCAATATAATTATATTTATACAGCATTATACTGTAGATATAGTGAATCTAAATATATTTACAAATACATTTATCACAAAGTGCTTTACACAACCAAGGCCAAAATAAAAGTGTGTGCGTGCACGTGTGTGTGTGTGCTGTGTGTGTGTGTTGGTGCCTCACCGAGGAAGCGTGCTTTGGCGTCGTGGGGGCTGAGGGACAGCATGGTGGTTCTCTCTCTGAGAGAGATAGAGTGGATCTGCTCCAGGTTGGTGCTGCCCCCTTCCTGTCGGGGGAGGTACTCCTTCAGTTCAGGCCTGACAGGGACAGAAGAGAACTATCAGTAACTCCATCACTCTTAACACAGGACAGAGAGAACAATCACTTATGTCCGGTTTGAAAACAACAGTATGGCTCACAGTGAGGCCTGCTGAGTGTAGGGGCTAAAGCAGTGGTACTCATTGCGAGGCTCGCAGTGATTTTCCTATTTTCCATTCATAACACATAACAATGATACAATTTCAATGCAATGTGTTTAATGCATGCCTGAATCACTTCATTGAATATATCTATTGTTCCCTGGACGGCAGATAGATGGCAGTAAAGCGCAGCTGTTGAACAGAAAGGCCGAAATAGAACGTTTGCCGAAATAGAACACAACTGCTCAGCTACAGCTGCTGACACATATCAGTTTGCTACTGGCTCATTTTGCAGTCTGGTAGACATGGATCAATTCATTATAAAAAAGAAACGTAAATCTATTGACATTGATAATGAGGGGGGAGAGCTGGAGAACAACGTGACAGCTATGAACGAACAACCACCGGAGAACCAGGAAAATCAGGAAGATGGCGGCGGGGAAATGCAGCTAGCTAATGTAGCTAACGTGGCTCCGGTGGCTAAGAGAAGGATACCTTCGAGTCAAGAAGAACACCGAAAGTTCCAAGAGAAGTGGACAGACAAGTCTTTTTTTGTACTGCATGGTGGGACTAGCTCACTTTGTCTTATTTGCCAGAAGACGGTCAATTGTTCTCAACAAGAAAATGTAGAGCGACATTTCCAGTCACACCATGCCCACTTTGACAAAACATATCTTGCACAAAGAAACCTCAGAAACAACAAATTAGCGCAACCCAAAGGACAGCAACAAATGATGGACAGATCTAGCACTGTTGCAGAGAAAGTGACAGAGGCAACATATGAGACTGCTTGGATACTCGCGAGAAACAAGAAGGCCTTCACAGACGCGGAGATTGTCAAATAATGTTTTTTGGCCTTAGCTAAAATATTGTATGCTGATATTCTGAAAGCCTTTGTTAAATGTTTTGCTGATAATAATATTGACTGGTCAAATCTGGCGTCTGTGTGCACTGACGGCGCCCCAAACATGCGAGGGAAGGTGAAGGGACTCATAGGCCTGATGAGAAAGAGAGAGGATATTCCAGAATGTGTTACGTTTCATTGTATCATTCATCAGGAAGCACTTGTGGCTCAACTCAAAGACTGTGACTGAATTTGATCCAGGAAGTGGTGAACATTATTATTGCGAGGGCACTGAATCACCGGCAGTTCCGCGAGTTGCTGGAGGAATACCAGACAGAATACGGCGACTTGATATTTCACAATGAGGTGAGATGTCTCTGTCCTGACCGTGCTGAAATAGAGAGTGAGATAGTGTCATCTCTGACCCCAGTCATCACAACCCTCTGTCCTGACCGTGCTGAAATAGAGAGTGAGATAGTGTCATCTCTGACCCCAGTCATTACAGCCCCCTGTCCTGACCGTGCTGAAATAGAGAGTGAGATATAGTGTCATCTCTGACCCCAGTCATCACAGCCCTCTGTCCTGACCGTGCTGAAATAGAGAGTGAGATAGTGTCATCTCTGACCCCAGTCATCACAGCCCCCTGTCCTGACCGTGCTGAAATAGAGAGTGAGATAGTGTCATCTCTGACCCCAGTCATCACAACCCTCTGTCCTGACCGTGCTGAAATAGAGAGTGAGATAGTGTCATCTCTGACCCCAGTCATTACAGCCCCCTGTCCTGACCGTGCTGAAATAGAGAGTGAGATATAGTGTCATCTCTGACCCCAGTCATCACAGCCCTCTGTCCTGACCGTGCTGAAATAGAGAGTGAGATAGTGTCATCTCTGACCCTAGTCATCACAGCCCTCTGTCCTGACCGTGCTGAAATAGAGAGTGAGATAGTGTCATCTCTGACCCCAGTCATCACAGCCCTCTGTCCTGACCGTGCTGAAATAGAGAGTGAGATAGTGTCATCTCTGACCCCAGTCATCACAGCCCTCTGTCCTGACCGTGCTGAAATAGAGAGTGAGATAGTGTCATCTCTGACCCCAGTCATCACAGCCCCCTGTCCTGACCGTGCTGAAATAGAGAGTGAGATAGTGTCATCTCTGACCCCAGTCATCACAACCCCCTGTCCTGACCGTGCTGGAATAGAGAGTGAGATAGTGTCATCTCTGACCCCAGTCATCACAACCCTCTGTCCTGACCATGCTGAAATAGAGAGTGAGATAGTGTCATCTCTGACCCCAGTCATCACAACCCTCTGTCCTGACCGTGCTGAAATAGAGAGTGAGATAGTGTCATCTCTGACCCCAGTCATCACAGCCCTCTGTCCTGACCGTGCTGAAATAGAGAGTGAGATAGTGTCATCTCTGACCCCAGTCATCACAGCCCTCTGTCCTGACCGTGCTGAAATAGAGAGTGAGATAGTGTCATCTCTGACCCCAGTCATCACAGCCCCCTGTCCTGACCGTGCTGAAATAGAGAGTGAGATAGTGTCATCTCTGACCCCAGTCATCACAACCCTCTGTCCTGACCGTGCTGGAATAGAGAGTGAGATAGTGTCATCTCTGACCCCAGTCATCACAACCCTCTGTCCTGACCGTGCTGAAATAGAGAGTGAGATAGTGTCATCTCTGACCCCAGTCATCACAGCCCTCTGTCCTGACCGTGCTGAAATAGAGAGTGAGATAGTGGAGCTGCAGACAGATGACACATTGCAAGGTGAACTAAGAGCACCCATTTCTGGAGCCTTGTCAGACAGAGTATCCACTTCTGAGGCAGTGTGTGCAGGACTTATTCATGTGAAGCAACATTTTCAACAATGAACATTGTGAAAACAGACTGACCAATGCACACCTGGATTGCCTAACTAGAATAGCAACAACAGACTATATATTCAGAATGAATTCAGTCAAGGAGCAGAAGGGACATTTTCGCTCATCCAACGACTGAGGTAACCCTTAATATAGGTCTTATACATGTGATGTAGCCTATTTGATGTGTGTATGTATATATTTGTGATGTGCTGTACATCAAATCAATTACAGGTGCTCTATTGCTCTCAATTTGCTCTCAAATTGATGATTAGATAATATTGGAAGAAAGAGTATAACAAATTAAAGATCTGTGCGGCTCTCTGAATGATTGTCTACCCAAAGTGACCCCCTTACAAAAAATAGTGAGTAACACTGAGCTAAAGGCTAAAGGTTAAGGCTAGTACTCACACAGAGGGCTCTTGAGTAAGACCCTGTGCCAGATGCTGCAGGACAGCCAGCTCTGCCATCTGCTGGACAGTGTTGGCACCACCGCTTGGCAGCAGCAGTTTGCCATCCAGGTAATCACCCAGGACCTGCAGGCAACAGACAGGGACAGAAGGAGTTCATTCAACTACAGGAACAAAAGGGTTGTCACCAGGGCCTGACATAACTGGAGGTGTTTTCTATGGTAATGACAGAAATAGGGGTTGTTACTATGGTACCTGTTGGAAGTGGAACTCCAGGTACAGGTCATTGTCGAAGTGAAGGGGGTGTGTCCACATGACGCGGTGGAAGGACAGGAAGATGGAGCCGTCATCCAAAAGGAAGTCAAACAGGTACTCATCAGGGTGGATTGGCCGCACCATCCCCTCTGACAGACGAGAGGAAGAAGAGAGGCAGGCAAGAGGTTGTGATGAGGCAGGACGAAGAGAGAAGAGAGATCTTTCTGCTTCTCCACAAAGTCTGTAGCATTCTTAGAAGTCCCCTACATATTCATTACCTATAATACATCTCTAAATATTCATTACCTATAATACATCTCTAAATATTCATTACCTATAATACATCTCTAAATATTCATTACCTATAATACATCTCTAAATATTCATTACCTATAATACATCTCTAAATATTCATTACCTATAATACATCTCTACACATTCATTACCTATAATACATCTCTACACATTCATTACCTATAATACATCTCTGCACATTCATTACCTATAATACATCTCTGCACATTCATTACCTATAATACATCTCCGCACTTAGCAAAAAAATACCATCTGACTGCTTTTAATCTGACTAATGTTGGCAGGATATTTATTCTGTTTTAATGTTACTACTGAATCACTATGATTCATGTCTGTTTGTCCTCCTACCCTGGTCCCGGCTGGCATGGATAGAGAACTCGTTGACTTCTACCAGGTCCTGGATGCCCATCTCTGTACACAGCTCTTCCACCACCTCCAGAGCCACCTGGGTACACATAGTCAATCTTTATTTTTCTCATGATGATAACTAAAGGGAGGCAGGGGAAAGGAGAGAAGGAAAAAGAAGGAGACTTGACTTACGCTAAAGCTGCGTATCTTACAGGGGAAGTCTACTCCACCTGGCAGCTTGATGGGGAACCGGCGAGAGCTTCTGCCAGCCTGCAGAGAACAACACACGCCAAGCGATGACGGAACTGATCGTCACAAAATAAAATCCACACTCATGTCTCACCAGTATAGCTTCCATCTCTACTTGAGAGGGGATGTGTCTGCGACCTCCATGGATCAGAGACCGGAACAGGTTCTCCTTACAGTATTGAGACAGCTCTGAGATGGAGAGGAAAAACCACACACACACACACATCTGCATTAGATACAGAAGAGCACTGGGGTAGCAGACAGCTGCAGACTTTTAAAGGGATCTCTTTGGGGGCATCGCCAGTGTGTGAGGGGTGCAGGGCTGTGTGTGTGTACCTTGGTAAGGGTGTGAGGGGTCTTGGCTGATGTTTTGTAAGAGTTGTGTGACGTAGGGATAGAGAGTGCCAGAACAGGGGAAGAACCCTGTTACCAGGTTCAATAAACGCCAACCTCGGGTACAGCTCTGCCTGTATACCACACACACACACAAAACACACACACACACACACGTAAGAAATTGACCCTCTGTACACTATTCACAGGTAAAGGTTTATACACAGACTGCCAGCCTCTCACCTGTGAGTGTTGTTAGTGGTCTGTTTGATGACCTGGCAGTAGATCTCGTCTCTCAGGAACTCCTTCTCCTTCCCCAGCTGAACACACAAACACAATGGACAGATATTTCTCCCATGTTTTCATTCAAGCAGTTGTATCCTCATTAGGAGTGTACGGTGAGCGATAGTGTGTGTGTGTGTGTAAGATATATGTATGTCTCACCATCAAGACGTGGCTGACACAGTCTTCCTCAGACTTGTGATTCCCCAGAGGCTGGTCTCCCATGAACTGCATCACACCTTCAGAGAGCGTAGTATGGAAGCAAAAAATTGATACGCAATGTACACTTAAACAGTGTCCGTGCAGGTGTGTGTGTGTGTGTGGACTCACTCATGAAGGCCTGGACAGCCAGGTTATTAAGATCAGGATCAGCGTACAGGATGAGAGATTCCTGAACGGGAACCTCTGTGTACTGAACCATCTCTGATAAGTTTCTACCTCCATCAAGAAAACCTCTACCCTCCATGCTGTGATAGAGAGACAAAGGGAGAAGGAGAAAGAGGAGGAGAAAGAGGAAGAGAAAGAGGAGGAGGAGGAGAAAGATGAAGGAGGGGTGATGATTAAAGAGAAAAATAAGAGGTGATTGTGTAGTTATGGGAGACAGTTGTAACACTAAACATAGGATTACACACTGTACATTGTACAACCCTATTACCAGGGTTGTAATTGGGCTCCCAAGTGGCGCAGCGGTCTAAGGCACTGCATCTCAGTGCTAGAGACCCTGGTTCGATTTCAGGCAGTATCACAACCGGCCGTGATTGGGAGTCCCATAGGGCGGCGCACAACTTGCCCAGCGTTGTCTGGGTTAGATATTAACTGACTTGCCTAGTTAAATAAAGGTTCAATTAAAATGACCCTCTTACCTCGTGGCAGCATCTCTGAAGTATTTCATGGCAAACTCTGTCATCAGGAACGTCTGTACGTCATTCATCTCACTACCCTGAACCGACCGAGCCGACCCCAGGACGGAGCCATCTCGGCTGGGCTGTGCTGAGCCGTTGTGGGAGGTGGGTCTGGGGGCTGGAGCTCTCATGCTCTTCCTCCTCTCGTCGCGGCGGTCAAGGTGGACATGGTGGTAGTCAGGAGGGGCAGACGGCTGAGTGATGTCCGTGGGGAAGAGACCCGAGCGCCCCCCAATGGAACCGAAACACCAACCTGAGAGAGAGGGAGACAGCAGGGTTAGGACTGTCACAGAGAGAGAGACAGAGGTCAAAGGTCACTGATGACCTCACCTGGTTTGAGGCCATCTATGGGCAGCAGTTTGATGATGTCACCCTTGCGGAAGTTGAGCAGGCTCTTGTCGACCGTCTCAAAGCTCTTCAGGGCGATCACATGATCCGAGCCCTGAGAAGGTTTGGTAGGAGGTTATACACAACAAAGATTCTATACGGTAAGATGTACCAGGAAATATACACTATATATACACAAGTATGTAGACACCCCATCAAATTTGTGGATTCGCCTATTTCAGGCACACCCGTTGCTGACAGGTGTATAAAACCGAACACACAGCCATGCAATCACCATAGCCATGTCAGAGATGACACTATCTCACTCACAGCCATGCAATCGCCATGGCAGTAGAACTAAAGAGCTCAGTGACTTTCAACGCGCCACCGTCATAGCATGCCACTTTTCCAACAAGTCAGTTCTTCAAATCTCTGCCCTGCTAGAGCTGCCACAGTTAACTGTAAGGGCTGTTATTGTGAAGTGGAAACGTCTAGGGGCAACAACAGCTCAGCCACATAGTAGTAGGCCACACAGGCTCACAGAGCACAACCGCCGAGGGCTGAAGCGCGTAGCACATAAAAATTGTCTGTCCTCAGTTGCAACACTCACTACCGAGTTCCAAACGGTCTCTGGAAGCAACGAGCAGCACAAGAACTGTTCTCCACAAGCTTCATGAAATGGGTTTCCATGGCCGAGCAGCTGCACACAAGCCTAAGATCACCATTCACAATGCCAAGCGTTAGCTGGAGGGGTGTAAAGCTCGCCGCCATTGGACTCTGGAGCAGTGGAAACACGTTCTCTGGAGTGATGAATTGCTTCACCATTTGGCAGTTCGACGGACAAGTCTGGGTTTGGCGGATGCCAGGAGAACGCTACCTGCCTGAATGCATAGTGCCAACTGTAAAGTTTGGTGGAGGAGGAATAATGGTTTTGGCTAGGCCCCTTAGTTCCAGTGAAGGGAACTCTTAACGCTACAGCATAAAATTACATTCGAAACGATTCTGTGCTTCCTACATTGTGGTAACAGTTTCCTGTTTCAGCATGACAAAGCGAGGTCCATACAGCAACGGTTTGTCGAGATCGGTGTGAAAGAACTTGACTGGCCTGCACAGAGCCCTAACCTCAACCCCATCGAACACTTTTGGGTTACATTGGAACGCAGACTGCGAGCCAGGCCAATTCACCCAACATCAGTGCCCGACCTCACTAATGTTCTTGTGGCTGATGTTCCAAAATCCAGAAGAGTGGAGGCTGTTATAGCAGCAAAGTGGGGACCAACTCCATGTTAATGTCCATGATTTTGGATTGAGATGTTTGACGAGCAGGTGTCCACCTCCTGTTGGTCATGTAGTGTATATAAACAACAATTTGTATGATTTAAGATGAGGAAGAGGAGGGCGGTTACCTCGACGAGCTCTTGGTGGAACAGACTGACCATAGCAGTGATCTGAACAGCTCTGTTGCTCTGCAGCTGCAGCTGTTCTTCTTTCAGACTGAACTCTACCATGTCTGCAGAGCGCAGCTTCACCGACAGCAGCTCCGCATAGCTACACAGAGAAAACCACAGCACTTACTGTACACACACAGGGAGAACATACACCGACATCACATACTAGATGTTCACTCTCACTTAATCATTCATAGTTCAAAGTTCATACATCTTTTCCATTTTGTTGTGATTGAAGGATAGGAGTACCTGTAGCTGCGTAGCAGGATCAGGTGTTTGGGGTTAATGCCTGATGCTCTGGTCACCTTCAGCAGACGAAGCCCACGATGAGACACACCCAATACCTGGGTGTCCCCGCTGGTATCACCCTATAACACACACACACACACACACACACACACACACACACACACACACACACAGGTTTATACACACTCCAGCCTCTAACACACAGGAGAGAGACAGAGGGAGAAAACTCACATTGACAGGGAACAGTCTTGTGAAGTAGTTTTCCCAGTTGTCTCTGGCAGCCATCACTATCCTCTTCTTCATGGTGTCGTCCTGGACCAAGCTGACACTTGTACCCACATGGAAACTGCCTGGAATAGAGGGATAATAGAGAGATAAGGACAGAGAATAGAGAGAGAAGGAGGGAGAATAGAGAGAGAATAATGGAGAATAGAGAGAGGAGGGAGAATAGAGAGAGAATAATGGAGAATAGAGAGAGGAGGGAGAATAGAGAGAGAATAATGGAGAATAGAGAGAGGAGGGAGAATAGAGAGAGAAGGAAGGAGGGAGAGAACGTGAGGAGATACAGTGGGATGGAAGTTCAGAACAGTAATATTTACTCACCTGGTGAGACGTACTTGGTAAAAAAAAAAAACTAGAATCACCTGGTAAAAAAACAACTAGACTCACCTGGTAAAAAAACAACTAGACTCACCTGGTAAAAAAACAACTAGACTCACCTGGTAAAAAAACAACTAGACTCACCTGGTAAAAAAACAACTAGACTCACCTGGTAAAAAACAACTAGACTCACCTGGTAAAAAACAACAACTAGACTCACCTGGTAAAAGAAACAACAACTAGACTCACCTGGTAAAAAAACAACAACTAGACTCACCTGGTAAAAACCCCCAACTAGACTCACCTGGTAAAAAACAACAACTAGACTCACCTGGTAAAAACCCCCAACTAGACTCACCTGGTAAAAAACAACAACTCGACTCACCTGGTAAAAAACAACAACTCGACTCACCTGGTAAAAACCCCCAACTAGACTCACCTGGTAAAAAACAACAACTCGACTCACCTGGTAAAAACCCCCAACTCGACTCACCTGGTAAAAAACCCCAACTAGACTCACCTGGTAAAAGAAACAACTAGACTCACCTGGTAAAAGAAACAACTAGACTCACCTGGTAAAAAACAACAACTAGACTCACCTGGTAAAAGAAACAACTAGACTCACCTGGTAAAAGAAACAACTAGACTCACCTGGTAAAAAACAACTAGACTCACCTGGTAAAAGAACAACTAGACTCACCTGGTAAAAAACCCCAACTAGACTCACCTGGTAAAAGAAACAACTAGACTCACCTGGTAAAAGAAACAACTAGACTCACCTGGTAAAAGAAACAACTAGACTCACCTGGTAAAAAAACAACTAGACTCACCTGGTAAAAAAACAACGAGACTCACCTGGTAAAAAAACAACGAGACTCCCCTGGTAAAAAACAACGAGACTCACCTGGTAAAAAACAACGAGACTCACCTGGTAAAAAAAACAACTAGACTCACCTGGTAAAAGAAACAACTAGACTCACCTGGTAAAAGAAACAACTAGACTCACCTGGTAAAAGAAACAACTAGACTCACCTGGTAAAAGAAACAACTAGACTCACCTGGTAAAAAAAACAACTAGACTCACCTGGTAAAAAACAACGAGACTCACCTGGTAGAAAAACAACGAGACTCCCCTGGTAAAATAACAACTAGACTCACTCAGTAGGTCCTTCATTTTCCTCCTCTCCTCTCTGGAGATCCTCACACAGGTGTCACAGTACGTGTCTCTCATGATCTGAAAGGGAAACAAAACCCCGGATTTAGATTAATATAAGGTGTGATATGTAGGAGGTAGTGAATAAAAAAGGGTCACAGGGAAATAATCAACACTGACCTGCTCACAGAGGAGATTGAGGATGTAGGGGTGGTTGAACTTCTCTCTGGGGTAAAACACCTGAACACACACAGGGAAATGATTGTGATTCACATACAGTATAATGCAAACACATTGTAGAACAATACAGACCGTTCTATGTTCTCGCCTGCAGTTCCAGCTCACCTCTTTGCGTAGGAACAGTTTGCCAGGCATAGCCGAGTAGGAGAAGTAGACGCTGGCAGAGAACCTGTGGAGTTGGGTGCGGACACTCTCCACCCCAGACAGCAGATCTATGGAGGACGAATCAAATCACTTGTTTTTATGTTGTTGTATATTTTGTATATATTCAGCAATTTAGTACAAACAAAGGAATAACACAGCTGCCAGACATATGAAATGAAGTATAGCTTAAGCAAGACATGGGACAAGAAGAGAGCAACAGTTGGGGGACTTCCATTCTGTGAGGATCCTTTTTTTTGCAGCCACCATTCCAAACATCAGAGCCTGTTGTTCCTCATAGCACGATCTTAGAACAGACTGAGCAGCCAAAGAGAGCGAGTTTCACTTCAGGTTCAATGGCCCTCTCATAAACCTTTGAAAACCAATCAAATATGTTCCTCCAGAAATGATTAAGTAGGGGGCAGAGCCTAAAAAGATGAGTTCATGAACCTTCTGAGGCTTTACACTTGTCACACAGTGGGGAGACCTGGGGGTAAATTAGTTTTGGAGTAACGAAGTCTATGCATGACTTTGTATTGTATCCATTGATATCTGGCAATGATGGAACAGGAATGAATTCTAGACAGGGCTTCTCCCCATAGATCATCTGAGAGCTCAATATTTAACTCTTTACCCCAAGTCTCCTTGAGATGACCAGTAGAGGCCTCTGTGTAGCTGGAGAAAAAGGAGACAAACTGTGAGATGAGGTGTTTTGAATTGGGAGGGCGCTGGAGCAAATCATAAAACACATGTTGTACAGGGAGGATGTCAACAGTTTGAATTTTCCCTTTGATATAGTGTCTGATTCGTAAATAATGAAAAAAATGTGAATGGGAGAGTTTGAATGTATTATTTAATTGGATGAATGATGCCAATTGCTTATCTATGTATAAGTCTTAAATGGTGACCAGTCCCTTCTCCCTCCATTTAACATACACCAGATGGAACAATAGAAGGATTCAAGCAAATAAATCCAATCAAATGTTACTGGTCACATACCCATATTTAGCAGATGTTATTGCGGGTGTAGTGAAATGCTTGTGTTCCTAGCTCCAACAGCGCAGTAGTATCTAACAATTCCCAACAATGAAACACAAATCTAACACTCCTCACCAAACACAAAGAATGTGAGTTACTTTACTTCTCTGTGGAGTTGTGACTGCGGTATCTGAGTTATGGAACGTGTATCTGAGGCTATGGCTGGTCAGGCGGTGCAGACACAACAGTGCAAACACAAACACAGTACTACTGTCCATGCCTGCCCGTACTGTACCGCTGAAGTAGTTTAACTTACTGAGTGTGGGGGCAGCCTTGGTGGGGGGGTCTGGCAAGCTCTCATAGATGTGTTGGACTAGGGCAGGAGGAGGAGGAGGAGGGGCGAACCCGTGGGGAGCAGGCGGACGGTTCTCGGGGGGGCCCTGAGTGCCGAACAGGTCGGCGAGGGAGCGCTGTTTCTGCATCATGTTGTTGGAAATGGAGTGAGGCCCTCTGGTGGAGGGAGGAGAGGGCTGCCGTGCGGGGGGAGGCTGTCTCTGACGGGGGGAGAAGAGAATTACTATAGGCTAGGTAACTGAATGGATAAGTTAGCTCCAACACTCCTCACCAACATGTCTCGGGCTAGGCAACAATGCATGCAATGGATGTACACACAGCTCTAACCTTCTGCTGTTGTACAGGTCCGGTATGTCTGAGGATAGAAAGGGCCTCCTCTTTAGGATCCTTCTTCTTCACAAACGACTGTGCTGGAACCCTGGAGAGGAGCGAGGGAGTTAGATGTCCGCTAATGCAGCGGGATCTACACAGCAGATGACATGTACTTCAAACATATAGGATGGATCCACAGTCCCACTGACCTGATTGGTTTCAAGGGTTTTGGATCGTTGACAGGGCGGTTTTGGTACTGTTTAATGATGTCACGGATTCTGGTGCTGGGAGGGGGCGGGGAGGCAGGAGGGCTGGGGCGGTCTGGTTCTCTGGCAGGAGGAGACGGGGGACGTTGCCATGTCCTGGGTGCTGGAGGTGGGGAGGGGGAGCAGGGACGGGTCTGTTTGTGGGGGCTCCCTCCGGGACGTTGCCAAGTCCTGGGTGCTGGAGGTGGGGAGGGGGAGCGGGGAAGGGTCTGTTTGGGGGGGCTCCCTCCGGGACGTTGCCAAGTCCTGGGTGCTGGGGGTGGGAGGGGGGAGGGAGAGCGGGGAAGGGTCTGTTTGGGGGGGCTCCCTCCGGGACGTTGCCAAGTCCTGGGTTCTGGGGGTGGGGAGGGGGAGCGGGGAAGGGTCTGTTTGGAGGGGCTACTGGGAGCAGGGCGAGGCTTTGGCTGAGAACCTGACAGAGTGAATGACAGCACAGGCAGCTGGGTGTAAGGTAAGACAAGTGGTAGTCATTTTATCCTGTGAAAACTACAGATTATCTGAAGTTGAATAGGTAGGTGTGTCCAACTCTACTCACCAATCTTCTGGAAGAACTCTCTCTTGCCCTTGAAAGAGTCCAGCTGGTCTGGACTGACAAAGTCCACATCTCTGTCCGGCTGATAAAAACAAAGACACTTTACATAGTTAGTTTGCTTACAAGATAATGTTGTTGTTAATGTGTTTCTTTTGTAATGAAATTACACATTTTTGGAATGGCTAAGTACATAAAAGATAAAAAGAATCAAGCAGAATTGAGCACAAACACACTAGCATCACACCCCTCCCCTGTCATACATACCTCAGGTATGTAGTGTTGTATCTGTGGTTTCCTCTGGCTGGGTGTGGTTAGCGGCAGAGGGGCTCGGGGGGGTGTTTGTGTCTGTGCCGGGGGAGAGGGGGCGAGGGGGGGTGTGACGGGTCGAAGGTTAGCCTGGTGCCGCTGCTGCTGTCGCTGCTGCTCCTGAGTCTGCTGCTGGGACATAGCCATCGCCTGCATTGTCATCTGCTGGGCCTAGAGAGGGAGGGAGGAGGAGAGAAGGAGACATGAGTGAGTGAGTGAGTGAGTGAGTGAGTGAGTGAGTGAGTGAGTGAGTGAGTGAGAGCGAGAGAGAGGAATGAGTGAGAGCGAGAGAGAGAGAGAGAGAGGAATGAGTGAGTGAGAGAGATGAGAGAGATGAGAGAGCGAGAGAGCGAGAGAGCGAGAGAGCGAGAGAGCGAGAGAGCGAGAGAGCGAGAGAGCGAGAGAGCGAGAGAGCGAGAGAGCGAGAGAGCGAGAGAGCGAGAGAGAGATGGAGAGAAAGAGCGATGGAGAGAGAGGAAGTGTAGTCATGTTAGAATAGAAATGGTGATATCATAAGAACATGAGTTAAGGATAGGGGTAGGATTATGGTTTGTTTGTTATCATGGCATGTTTGTCCCAGTTTTCCACCAGTGTCTCCAAGTCCTTACCATGAGCAGGGCCTGTTGGTTGATGAAAGCCTGCTGCTGTGCTACCATCTGCTGGGGGTCCAGGCCTGGTGCAGCTGGCTGGGGTGCCATCATGGTTGGCATCATAGGCATGGGGGCAGCTGGCATCATACTTGGCATCATTGGAGCCCCGTAGTCTTGCATGGCAGGGTTCACTGGCATTCCTGGGAGACACATTTTTTTTCGGGGGGGGGGGGGGGGGGGTTGATCGTTGTTAGAATAATGCAGGATAGAGAAAATAGATTACTTATTTTCACGATTAGAATGTTTGTGTAATTAAATTACTCCCCTCACTCACCCATAGAATAGCCTGGCATTGTCATTGGAACACCTGCAACACAGGTACTGTATTTAACATTGCAATTAAAATAATGACAGAGTGAGTGAGTGAGTGAGTGAGTGAGTGAGTGAGTGAGTGAGTGAGTGAGTGAGTGAGTGAGTGAGAGAGAGAGTCAAATTGGTGTTTTACCAAAATATCATATGACAGACCACGTATTCACCCTGCACACCTTAATTGACCAAGACCACAAATACAAATTCCATCTATACACTGTTGCCCTAGAGCACACAAAAAACTATACATACCTCGGCCTAAACATCAGCGCCACAGGTAACTTCCACAAAGCTGTTAACGATCTGATAGACAAGGCAAGAAGGGCCTTCCATGCCATCAAAAGGAACATAAAATTCGACATACCAGGATCTGGCAAAAAAATACTTGAATCAGTTGTAGAATCCTTTGCCATTTATGGTGGTGAGGTTTGGGGTCTGCAAAAATTATGCATAAAAGATCCTCTGTGTACAACGCCAAACACCAAATAATGCATACAGAGCAGAATTGGCCGGTACCCGCTAATTATCAAAATCCAGAAATGAGGCATTAATCTACAACCACCTTAAAGGAAGTGATTCCCAAACCTTCCATAACAAAGCCATCACCTACAGAGAGATGAACCTGGAGAAGAGTCCCCTGAGCAAGCTGGTCCTGGGGCTCTGTTCACAAACACAAACAGACCCCATAGAGCCCCAGGACAGCAACACAATTACTCAACCAAATCATGAGAAAACAAAAAGATATTTACTTGACACATTGGAAAGAATTAACAAAAAAACTGAGCAAACTAGAATACTATTTGGCCCTAAACAGAGAATTAGGTTTTGTTTTTTATTTAACCTTAACCTCAGAGAATAACTGACCACTGTGACTGACGCAAAATTAAGGAAAGCTTTGACTATGTACAGACTCAGTGAGCATGGCCTTGCTATTGAGAGAGGCAGCCATAGGCAGACTTGGCTCGCAAGAGAAGACAGGCTATGGGCACACTGCCCCCAAAATGAGATGGAAACTGAGCTGCACTTCCTAACCTAACCTCACTTGCTTTGGCAATGTAAACATATGTTTCCTATGCCAATAGAGGCCTTTGAATTGAATGTAATTGAGAGAGATACAGTACCTGGTCTATACATCCCTCCTCCTCCTCTCATCCTCCTGTTCAACTTGGCCATACGCTCCTGGTCCTACATACATACACACACACACACACACACACACCCCCACACACACACACACACACACCACAGAGTAACACACAACAGTAGAATGTTTTGTTAATCTATACATCACATGCAGTAATATAAACATAGTAATATAACCACAGTAATATAACCACAGCAATATAAACACAGTAATATAACCACAGTAATATAACCACAGTAATATAAACACAGTAATATAACCACAGTAATATAAACACAGTATCCAAGACGAAGGAACAGAAGACCCAATCCAACCAGTAACATGTAATCACAGGTAATCACAGGTAATCACATGTAATCACAGGTAATCACAGGTAATCACAGACACCTCCTATTATATATAACAATGAATGGTGTAGTGAAAAGAGTGTCTCGGGTAAAATACTGACCCCTGGTCCCTGGTCCCTGATTGGGTCAAAGAGGTCATCCAGATAGCAGTCCATCTGACCAGAACCCTCTGACTGCTGGTAGTCTCTGCGGTCCTGCTGGTGGAGACAAGGGGCCGGAATGGAGGGGGCCGGGGGGATGAAGCCATCTAGATCTGTTGTAATCATCCTAATGGAGAGAGAGAGAGAGAGAGAGAGAGAGAGAGAGAGAGAGAGAGAGAGAAAGAGAGAGAGAGAGAGAGAGAGAGAGAGAGAGAGAGAGAGAGAAAGAGAGAGTGAGTGAAGTTGGGGTCCTGTGTTCCCCCAATCTCACCCGTCTCCCTCGTTGTTGAACAAATAGTCAGGGTCTGTGTGCCTCCCAGTCTCACACGTCTCCCTCGTTGTTGAACAAAGAGTCAGGGTCTGTGTGCCTCCCAGTCTCACCCGTCTCCCTCGTTGTTGAACAGGTAGTCAGGCTCTGTGTGTGTGGTCTCCAGTGTAGCATCAGTCTCTGCTCCAGCCAACAGGTCCAAGACAAAGTCACATCCAGCCAGATCAGACCAGCCCTCATCAGCTAGCAGAGACACGGACCAGCCCCGTGGAGCCTCAGGTAACCCTCTGAAGTGGAGCAGCCACGAGGCCAGCTGCTCCCCTGTGGTCCAGGACTCCACCTCAGCTGTCATCTTCTCCTCTGTAAGAGATGGAGAGAGAGAGGGAATGAAGCATACTACCCTGGTGCTGGAAACACCAACACTCCAGCCAAGTGAACCACCAGAATCCCACTGAGCAAATGGAACCACAACACAAGACAGAAAAAGTGACATATACATATACAGCCGTGGCCAAAAGTTTTGAGAATGACACACATATTAATTTTCACAAAGTCTGCTGCCTCAGTTTGTATGATGGCAATTTGCATATACTCCAGAATGTTATGAAGAGTGATCAGATGAAGTCCCTCTTTGCCATGCAAATGAACTGAATCCCCAAAAAACATTTCCACTGCATTACAGCCCTGCCACAAAAGGACCAGCTGACATGTCAGTGATTCTTTCGTTAACACAGGTGTGAGTGTTGACGAGGACAAGGCTGGAGATCACTCTGTCATGCTGATTGAGTTCGAATAACAGACTGGAAGCATCAAAAGGAGGGTGGTGCTTGGAATCATTGTTCTTCCTCTGTCAATCATGGTTAACTGCAAAGAAACACATGCCGTCATCATTGCTTTGCACAAAAAGGGCTTTCCTAGCCACCGTGCTTCTACACCTGCATTGCTTGCTGTTTGGGGTTTTAGGCTGGGTGTCTGTACAGCACTTCGAGATATTAGCTGATGTACGAAGGGCTATATAAAATAAACTTGATTGATTGATTCACAGGCAAGGATATTGCTGCCAGTAAGATTGCACCTAAATCAACCATTTATCGGATCATCAAGAACTTCAAGGAGAGCGGTTCAATTGTTGTGAAGAAGGCTTCAGGGCGCTCAAGAAAGTCCGGCAAGCGCCAGGACTGTCTCCTAAAGTTGATTCAGCTGCGGGATCGGGGCACCACCAGTACAGAGCTTGCTCAGGAATGGCAGCAGGCAGGTGTGTGCATCTGCACGCACAGTGAGGCGAAGACTTTTGGAGGATGGCCTGGTGTCAAGAAAGGCAGCAAAGAAACCACTTCTCTCCGGGAAAAACATCAGGGACAGACAAATATTCTGCAAAAGGTACAGGGATTGGACTGCTGAGGACAGGGGTAAAGTCATTTTCTCTGATGAATCCCCTTTCCAATTGTTTGGGGCATCCGGAAAAAAGCTTGTCCGGAGAAGACAAGGTGAGCACTACCATCAGTCCTGTGTCATGCCAACAGTAAAGCATCCTGAGACCATTCATGTGTGGGGTTGCTTATCAGCCAAGGGAGTGGGCTCACTCACAATTTTGCCTAAGAACACAGCCATGAATAAAGAATGGTACCAAAACATCCCCCGAAAGCAACTTCTTTCAACCATCCAGGAACAGTTTGGTGACGAACAATACCTTTTCCAGCATGATGGAGCACCTTGCCATAAGGCAAAAGTGATAACTAAGTGGCTCGGGGAACAAAACATCGATGTTTTGAGTCCATGGCCAGGAAACTCCCCAGACCTTAATCCCATTGAGAACTTGTGGTCAATACTCAAGAGGCGGGTGGACAAACAAAACCCCACAAATTCTGACAAACTCAAAGCATTGATTATGCAAGAATGGGCTTGTCACGACTTCTTCCGAAGTCGATGCCTCTCCTGGTTCGGGCATTGTTCGGCGGTCGACGTCACCGGCTTTCTAGCCATTGCCGATCCATTTTTCATTTTCCATTTGTTTTGTCTCGTTTTTCCACACACCTGGTTCTCATTGTCCCTCATTATGTGTTGTGTATTTAACCCTCTGTTTCCCCCATGTCTTTGTGTGGTATTGTTTATCTGTGTTGATGTATGCGCACGTTAGTCTGGTTGCGCTGGGTTATGTATACCCGTTTTGTATTTCGTGTTCATTGTGCCGTGTGCTTTTGGTTCGCCTGAATAAAAGGCTCCGTGTGCTACAAAATACCTGCTCTCCTGTGCCTGACTCCCTTTCAGCCACTTACGCATACCTGACAGGGCTGCCATCAGTCAGGATGTGGCCCAGAAGTTAATTGAAAGCATGCCAGGGCGGATTGCAGAGGTCTTGAAAAAGAAGGGTCAACACTGCAAATATTGACTCTGCATCAACTTCATGTAATTGTCAATAAAAGCCTTTGACACTTATGAAATGCTTGTAATTATACTTCAGTATTCCATAGTAACATCTGACAAAAATATCTAAAGACACTTAAGCAGCAAATTTGTGGAAATTAATGTGTCATTCTCAAAACATTTGGCCACGACTGTACATGTTATAACCCCTCTCTGGCTCACCGTTGAAGGTGTGTATGTCCATCACCATATTTCCTCTCCTCTGATTGGTTGTCCACTCCAGCTGGGAAGGGGGGTGGAGGCGGGAGGCAGGGGAGGGTAACTTGAGGGAGGTGAGGAGTTTGTGCTGGCACAGAGAACGATATTCACCTGGACCATTATCAGATACATACCTGTTCACAGGGGAGACAGAGAAACACAGACTTACATACCTGTTCACAGGGGAGACAGTGAAACACAGACTTACATACCTGTTCACATGGGAGACAGTGAAACACAGACTTACATACCTGTTCACAGGGGAGACAGTGAAACACAGACTTACATACCTGTTCACAGGGGAGACAGTGAAACACAGACTAACATACCTGTTCACAGGGGAGACAGTGAAACACAGACTTACATACCTGTTCACAGGGGAGACAGTGAAACACAGACTTACATACCTGTTCACAGGGGAGACAGTGAAACAGACTTACATACCTGTTCACAGGGGAGACAGTGAAACACAGACTTACATACCTGCACATGTAACACAAAACCAAAGAACCAATAACATAATGGTTGACAAAGAGATGACATATTTTAATGCTTTTCTTCTAGTACTACACAAATCACATGTTTAATCACTCCAAAAAAGACATCTTTACAAATGATTTTGCTCACTGGGCTGCTTACTTGAGCAGGGGTTTGTCCAGGGCTGGGGAGGGGGTGAATGTACTAAGGCAGTAGGCCAGTAACAACCAGCCCCGCAGCGCCACCTCCTCTGACTCTCTGCCCCAGGTGGTGTGGGCCAGCTGGGCTAGGATCTCATCCCTCAGGGGGGGTCTGGTCTGGCCCTGCTCCACAATGTAGTTCCCCAACATCTGCTCCTGCCAGCCACTCAGATCACTGTCCCCTGCAAAACGCAGTATCTGAGGGAATAATGGGGATATAGAGGGAGGTGACATCAAGTTAAGATAACACCAGCACCATAGTGTACACATCTGTGTTCTTGTCCCTATATCTGTATGTGTGTCCGTGTGTGTCCAGTACTGACCAGTTTGTGGATCTCCAGAGCGGTTCGAGCGTCTTCAGGCTCCAGAGAAGTCAAAGGTCGCTGGAGGGAGTAGCCCTGTGGCTGACACCAGCCATCCTTCAGTGTGGCGTTGGCGTATCGTGAGAAGGGGTAGCTGTCGATATCGAGGGGCAGGATTAGGGTGTTTTGTGCTTTCACCTGTGGAGGCGCCACCTCTGTCACCCCTGATATGTGCTGCCGCCCTGGTGGAGAGACACAGAACTAGAATCACACACAGAGAAAAGGCGACAGAGGCAATGGCAGCCTTGGGTCCAGTCCAGCAACAACCTGCCGTTTACCTGTTCTGTTTACCTGTTCTGTTTACCTGTTCTGTTTACAGAGCAGAAGAAGTCAGATAAATGTTTTAGCCAATCCCAGCCCTCCTCAACCCATCTTCTCCATTCCCAGCGCTGCTCTCACTCACCTGCTGCGCTGCGTAGTCTGGCCGATAGCTCAGCCGGAATCTCCAACATTCCCACATCCTGGAAAAGGGAATTATCAGGAAGGAATACTTTATTAGACCAGAGGCTCCTTTTAAATATACGGCTCTGAATTGTATATCTAATAACATACTTCAATTGGAATAGATATTGTACAGGTGTTAAGAAACAAACGGTAGTTAGCTCCCACCATTCCTGTAGAGTACGAGTCCTGGGTCTTTGTGGTGGTGGTGGTACTTTTCACCGTGCTCCTCTCATTTCTGTCTTGTTCCTGAGAGCAAACACACACACAGCTTCGACTGAGTTGAGCCCCAAGCTATCTATATGATGTTAAATAGTTTTCATCCAATCAGGAGAGGCTGAGCACACTGATAGGCAGTGAGGACCCCTCCTTTCAATAACACAGAAACCAAATGGACAACCCATGAACACACAGCTGTCAAAGCTTTACACAAACAGGAATCAGCAATTCATTTCATCCATTCAATTATTTCCCAGCTTGTGAATAAACCAACTGTTTTTCTCCAGGTGTTTCTCCTGTACCTGTCATCAGGTGTGCTTGTTCTATTTGCCCAGGAGAGGCGTGAAGACGTCCGTCAGGTAAACAGACTATGGACAGAGAGAGAGTCCAGTCCTATTCTCAGTAACACAACCTGCTGTATATCCCAGCTGCCTTCCCTCCGCCCACAATACAAGCCACACGGATACTAGAGTCCAGAATGCAATCCTTTATCTTATGGTTTACAGCCTGAGCTCGATACAGCTAAAGGTGTTCCCTCATATCACTGTGAATGTATCATCCTGTACTCTTCTGATATGATGTACGTAGATCCCTTGTTAATGGATTTACTGAGGTGTATTGATGGGTGTGTGTGGGTTACACAGTACACAAACAAACACACAAACAAACTGCAGTTTTATGCTGAGGTGCATACACACACACACGCACAGACAATGTAGTTTCCTGATTGAGAGATTTGCTGATGTGATTGCTGGGTGGTGGTTAATGGGTGCTGTCAGTTTACTAAACGTGTGTCAGCAACATCTGTTGTAATTAAAAGCGATAGTCCACTAGAGTATCTGTATCGTAATCCTTTCATTAATCCACCACATTTGGTATGATGGGGACAATATCTATACATCCATTCCTGTAACGGGGTGAGTGACTGATTGCCAGGAAGTCAGGCGCAAGAGAGCAGAGATGGGTGATAACAGGAGAACTTTAATATATACCCTCGCCCATAGGCACAGTCGAGGCAGCACAAAGCACAACCATGTTAACATGAACCGGATAAACAAAACAAACAAACCTAGGTTTGAAACAAACCTAGCGCAAGCCAGCCTGTAGCGTAACACCCTACACAAAGAACAATTCCACACACAGACATGGTGGAAACAGAGGGTAAAATACATTTAGTCTGATGAGGGAATGTGAACCAGGTGTGTGGGAAAACAAGACAAAACAAATGGAAAATGAAAGGTGGAGCCGCAATGGCTAGAAGACCGGTGACGTCGACTGCCGAACGCCGCCCGAACAAGGAGAGGGACCGACTTCGGCGGAAGTCGTGACAATTCCACAGAGTTTGAATTCAACATTACTTATCAAGTAATATACAGTGCCTTCAGAAAGTATTCCCACGCCTTGACATTTAAATTAAAAAAATATTGAGATTTTGTGTCAATGGCTTCCACACAATACCCCCATAATGTCAAAGTCGAAAATGAAAAGCTGAAATGACAGTAACTATACAAGCCTAAATAAGTTCTGGAGTAAAAATGTGCTTAACGTGGATTTTTGAAAGACTACCTCATCTCTGTACCCCACACATACAATTATCTGTAAGCTCCCTCAGTTGAGTGAATTTCAAACACAGATTCAACCACAAAGACCAGGGTGGTTTTCCCAACGCCTCAGTGCCTCGCAAAGAAGGGCACCCATTGGTAGATGGGTAAAAAAAAGAAGCTGACATTGAGGTTATTTATTACACTTTGGAAAGTGTATCAATACACCCACTTACTACAGAGATACAGGCGTCCTTCCTAACTCAGTTGCCGGGAAGGAAGGAAATCACTCAGGGATTTCACAATGAGGCCAATGGTGACTTTAAAACAGTTACAGAGTTTAATGGCTGTGATTGGAGAAAACTGTGGATGGATCAACAACATTGTACTTACTCCACAATACTAAGCTAAATGACAGAGTGAAAAGAATCAAGCCTGTACAGAATAAAAAATATCCCAAAACATGCATGCTGTTTACAATAAGGCACTAAAGTAAAACTGCTTATTAAAAAATGTGGGAAAGAAATTAACTTTATGTCCAGAATACAAAGTGATAGGTTTTGGGGCAAATCTAAGACAACACATCACTGAGTACCACTCTTCATATTTTCAAGCATGGTGGTGGCTGCATCATGTTATGGGTATGCTTGTCATCGTTATGGGTAGGTTAGATTGGATGTTTATTTAATGACATGCACAGGGTTACAGATGCAGTAAAATACTTAAGCTCCAAGCACCAACAATACAGGCGTGATAATAAATACAGAATTATAATAACATATACATATTTACAACTGTGACAATGATCAAAATGAATGTCCATTGGGGTGTGGGCAGGGTAATCGTTCATTGACAAATATACACTGGAGTTGCTTTGCAAGACGACATTGAATGTTTCTGGGTGGCCTAGTTACAGTTTTGACTTAAAACGACTGGGAAAATTGGTTGGGAAAAATGTATTAGAACACGTTTTCACTTTGCCATTATGGGGTATTGTGTATAGATGGGTGAGAAAAAAACATATATTTAATCCATTTTGAATTCAGTTACAAAATGGATCCAAAATGGATTAAATATATGTTTTTTTCTCACCCATCTACACACAATACCCCATAATGGCAAAGTGAAAACGTGTACATTTTTCCCAACGATTTTTCCCAGTGGTTTTAAGTCAAAATTGTAACTGAATTCAAAAAGTAACAATAAAATGTGAAATAAGTCAAGGGGTACAAATACTTTCTGAAGGCACTGTACATGGTACTAAGTGTTCACACCAGTTCTACCAGGTGATTGATAGCCTCTCTTTCTTTCTCCCTGGACTGTCATCATGACAACAGCGTCCATAGTCCAAGTCCCATAAAACAATAACACCCAATGAGAGTAATTCAATAACCAGCACCCAAAGGGGAAGCGAAAAGAAAGTAAACTAAACCGCTCTAATAGATGTATAACAGTATAACTTTAGTCCGTCCCCTCGCCCATACCCGGGCTCGAACCAGGGACCCTCTGCACACATCAACAACAGTCACCCACGAAGCGTCGTTACCCATCGCTCCACAAAGGCCGCGGCCCTTGCAGAGCAAGGGGAAACCCTACTTCAAGTCTCAGAGCAAGTGACGTAACCGATTGAAACGCTATTAGCGCGTACCCGCTAACTAGCTAGCCATTTCACATCCGTTACACATGGAGAAAAATGAAATGAACAACCATAGATTAGAGAAAAATAAAGGGCGAAGATGAGATGACCAACAAATCATCCACCTTAACAGCAAGCAAAACCTATACATTGTCCATAGTATCCTCTCTCTTACTTCCTGTCACTCTTCCTCCCTCTTTCTCGCTTTCACCCTCTCCCTCCATCTCTCTCTTCTTCCTCTAAACTCTCAAAATGTCAATACAGCCCTGAACTGAAGATACAGTATTATCAAGTATTAAAAAGCCTATTGATAAAAGAAGCAATACCTACCTGTTAATAATCCTGTATTAGTCCGGAGAGGGAGGCAGAACTGGCAAGCGGAAGGAGAGATGCCACAGCCTCTTATTTCAGTAATATGGGTTAAAGTCCAAGACAGTAAGTGTGTGTGTGTGTGAGTGTGCGCGTGCGTGTGTATGAGGAACACGAAACAGAGAGAGAATGGGTATGGAAAGAAGATAGGTGGTAAGTGTAGGTAAATTGGACGAGGACAGGAGGTGACTGAAATATTTAGGTGACCACGAACTGTTCACATCACATTACACTATAAAAACATGTTGCAGGCATTGTCACTTAGTTAGGGTTGTTTTCTTTAAAAATAACCGGGTTGGGTTGTTGATGATGTGTGACCAAGCGGGTCAGATCAGAAGACTGGAGCCGTAGTTTAGAAGGGGTGTGGCTTTTAGGACATTATTTTTGGCCACCCGTGATAGAAAATATAATTCTGGTTATTCTGTTCTGTTCTTATCACGTTTGTGGCTTTACTAGTGTATAAGTCCCTTAAGAGCTTTAGAGCATATCGTAATTTTGGGATAGATGCCACTTTGTTACAATATGTAAATAGTAACGTTATTAATTTAGTTTAAGAATATGTAATGTGCAAAAATATAAGGAAGGAGCATTTTAATTTGCACTGTACAAACTTGAAAAGGATAAGTCAACCCAGCATGAAAGGGAATAAAACCACCGAAATGATTCCAACAACCCAACATGTGGAATGAATCATGCAACCCAGACTCAAAAACAAAAACAGCGCGTGTTCTATTTAATATTTACCCAACGCTGGGTTACCAAATAACCCAAATCGGTTTGTTTTTAACCCATTGTTTTTTAGAATGTACCTGGCAGTGATGCAGAGAGGGAACAGCAGGCTACCTGGTTACACATTCACTTCAATTCACTCCTGATGCCTTTCTTCTCAAAGATCAATTATAGGATCAAAAACACACATTTCCTACAACTACACTCATAAACAGTCACCCGTTCTTGCCAGGTAAGTTACTGAGGGGACAACTTGGTCAATAAATATTCTCTGAAACAGTAGGGATTCACCCTAATTTAAATGTAATTACACATAAATAAAGTTACTCCCAACCTCATAACATGCTAGTTTAATAACCATGGAAAATAGAACACTCCAATTGAATTTACAGGATTCTCTCTAAACAGGAAGTGACTGTATCGTACCTCACGTAACCTACGGATCAACGTTAGGGACACCCCGGCTCTCCCCAAACACAAAGATAGGAATTTCAAAACCACGAACACTTACTCTGTCAACACAAAGACTTGAACTCATTCTAATACTGAAGCTCTCACACAATCAACTAAATTGCTCAGAATACAAAGTCTCTTTGGGATGAAAATGAACCAGGCCTATTGACTCAGCCATGACTGAGGTGAATATAAACATGAGTAATGAACACCAACAGGTAATACCATATCAGCCGATTATTTCCTGTATGTGTGTGTGTACGGGTGTGTATGTGTGTGTACGGGTGTGTATGTGTACACGTGCGTGTGTATCTTACCCTTCACTGTCATCTCTTGCTAGTGTTCCTGGTGATCATCAGAGCAGCCCAGAACTGAGTGAAGGACAGTTGTGTCTGCAGATGAACCCTCTGATGTTCCACTGGATAGTGGCAGCTGCCCAGGTATGAAAAAGGACTGTTGCTTCTACATTGATAAAGCTTGATGATAAAGTTACTGGTCCCCTTTCCCATGTCAAACACTTGGATTAATTATTAAGGGACAAGGTGACATCACCTTAACTCTAATTTTAATACACCAATGGTAACATGGCGTGTTTGCAGAGGGGTGTGGTTTATATAGCTAGATAGCTACTCTACTGGTGCCAAAATTTGACAGCAGGGTGTCAGCAAATATAAATAAAAGTTTACGCTATTTATCTATGGCAAAGGTACTGTGAGGGAAATTTTCTGTTGAACCCTACTAATGCTTGTGTACTAAAATATCCTTCTTTAAGCCTCGGCATTGGGCTTGAGTTTCTGTTGAGACTCCTTTCTGACTCTGGTGTTGGCAGGTGCACTTCCTCCCTCATATGGGCCTCAGTCACCTTGAGTCCAGAGAGGGGAGAAGTCAGGCTTATCTATCACATGTCCCTGTTGCTATGCAGAATATCAGCAAGGAGTATGGCAAAGGAGGTCAGAAGGAAACATTGTTTCCATATGTGAACTGTGTGTCTTTATTGCAAACCATGTGAAGGGATGGCGTGAGTAATGGGGAACCAATCACTTGTCTCCACAATGTCTGTGTGTCAGTCACCTCCTCCTAGGGGGAAATTGTTCTCTCCCCTAGTTCAAGGTGGAAACTAAGTAACAACAAATGTCCTAACTTCTTAGTGCTGAACAAAACAACAAGTTATTTGTATTTTGGGCCCAAGGTCTGGCACAGGATGTGTGGGGTTAGTGTTTGGAACCATTGTACTTCATATCTGAAGTTGCACCAATCCTGACCTATCCTGAGATAGTATATAACTCAGAAGCTAACTCCACTCAGGAGGCTCTCACTCCACCACCTGCGGGGGAGGGGCGACCAGCCTCCTTGTTATAACCAGCCTCCTCATTATAAGTATTTTAATAAAAGTAATACCTTGATTGATTGTTCATTTTCCTCTCCTCATTATTGATTAAGGGTAGAATTTCTACCACATTCTTGGCGAGCTTGCCAGGAGGTGTAACTCCACCCGCTGACCGTTCCTGAGGACCTGGGTAAAACTGTGCACAGAGGGCTCCAAATTGAGACCACAGGGAAGCTGCACTCCTGAGGAGGAGCAGACTGAGACCTGCCTAAGGATCCAACAGGAAGACGGGGCGGGTGGATACCACCTCCGAACATAGCATCGAAGGAGAGGTGATATTGGTTAATTTAATCAGTAGGGTCAAGAAAATAATAATATATATATTTTTTTTTTGAAGCCGCGGTTGAGGGTACGTTCGGAGCGAGGTCTTCCTTAAGAGGGCCACAGTTGACGTAACTAGCAAGACTGAGTTGAATTGATAAGAGTGTTTAAGTGAGGTATCCTTGGACATAATTGTTCATTAACCAGTTGTGGGCAACCAAGATTTCAGCTCCGTGGTACTGATTTGATCACTGTAGGATCTGGTGAGGCGGTGTGGAGTGAAGAACCAGAGCGTGAGTGCACTCGGCTTGGCGAAGCTCATTAAACGAGGGACCTGAGTACAAATGACAGAGAGCTAAGCATTTGTCTCAGTGAAGCTCAATTTATGAATGTAATTAAATAAAATGTTTTGTTGTAAATGGAGGTAAACAGGCATGCCCCGGGTTACTATTGGTAGATGTCGTTGTGAGAATTTAGATCTTTATGGAACTTCACCTGAAGTAGAGGTTAGGGAATACAAGGTACAATTAGATTTTTGGGACTGTGTTACATAATTAGATAGGAACACGGGTACTCTGTAGGCAGTTTTGCATATTTGGGTAAATATAAAAGGAGTTGTACCACAGTGGTTGCAATAGGTAACATTCCCGTGTGGAGACAACATCTCGTTCTGGGACTATTGATTAGGCAATACTCTGAGGGTAATATTGGAAACCTTTTACAAGTGACCAGGATTTTGAAATCTCAAAACAGCGCTAACCAGTTTTCCTCGTCTGCTTCATTCCCCTGTGTGTTCGTGTTCCTGTGTGTGTATGAATGTGATATGAGAGTTGTGTGAGTGTACAAATAAGTGTTCATCTGAAGTTTCTATAATAACATACAGAAATTAGCAGAATAATAGATTGAAATGTGTGATTTCATATCTGGGTAATACGTTTCGATATATAGCGTTATCTTGGAGTTCCGTCCCCATCACAGAATATCACGGGGTAGGGGCAAATCTATAATTCTGGAAATCTACAGTTGATGGATTCTGCTGGGAGTGTTTGCAGAGCTGCCGTGAAGCAAGGGGGAGTCGTTGAAAATGCACATGGAGTCATTCATTAATATGAGTACCTAAGATTCTAACGTTATGTATGGATTCTGTGAAAATGTGACAAATTGTATGTGTGTATAATCGATTACTAGAGATTTGATGAAGTAATGATGGAACTAAATGATGAATAATATACTAACTTGCGCACCCAGACATAGACGTATGTCTGGTGGGAAAATAGTTAATACAAGTTTTTTCTGAGTTGGTTCCGTTTATGGATCATTTGATATAAGGTTGAAGCATTATATGACTGTCTAAATACTTATGGGATTTTTTTCCATCCAGGTAATACATTTAGAGAAACTGCCCTTAATGCCTGAAAAATGTATTTTTTTTGCAGTAAGAGATGAGTTGCTATATTTCTTTAATAAATCCTTTTCCCATACAGTTACAGTGAATTAAGATGGAATCTCGAAGTAATGTATACGTCATACAAAGCCAAATTAGGGTTTGCATCAAACTAATAAACTTTGCGGAGCTAAGGTGACGTAGTAAAGTAATAGAAATATGTTGCATGAACAAAGATGATCTGCTTTTATTACAAGGCGCAAGATCTGGTTTTGAGTCAATGGATGTCGATTTCATTTGTTTGGCTGCTATGATAGATCCCTTTTGCGCATGTGGAAATCTCTGTTAAGAAACACTTGACTGGATTTTCAGGCTAATTTCTGGTAAATTGTGTCGGTATTATATGTCAGATGTTAAAACAGACCGTTATAAATTGGATTACCTGCGGGATTTGATTGTCATTTCAATAGCATTGGGTCTATGTTACTGACTGTTTCTAATTGTGATTTCAACTATTGCCATGTTTTTTCTTTCTTAGAAAGTTATAGCAGCCATTGATTTGTTTTCAGATATAAACTGGGCGATTTTGCGGCTTGCTTAGTTCAATTTTGAACGACCCTTTAATCGCCTGATAATATTAACGATATGGATATGAACTGAATATTTGCTTGTTAAAAAACATTTGTTTTATTACCTGTAGCCTGATCCCAAGTGACAGTTACTACATCTAATGAATATTAATAATAGCGGATAGGCAATTGCGATAGATCTGTGACCATGATCATAGTTGATAACTAAATATGGGTATTCAATATTGCATGATGACAAGGCTTGTGGACAGAAAGAGGCTCTATCATTGTGAACTATTGGCTCCCATCGAAATGTATTTTTCCCCCCTTATGAATTTGCCGGATGTATTTTATTAAGCACATTACCGTAGAGCTCCACTATGCCCACGGTGCTGTCCATCAAAAATCATAATCCGTCGACCTCTAATAGAGATGGCATCATCTGTGGATCTCCTAGGGCGGTATGCAAATTGGAGTGGGTCTAGGGTTTCTGGGATAATGGTGTTGATTTGAGCCTCGGTAGTCATTTAGGCAGGTTACCTTGTTGTTCTTTGGCACAGGGACTATGGTGGTGTGCTTGAAACAAGTTGGTATTACAGACTCGGTCAGGGACGAAAATGTCATTGAAAACACTTGCCAGTTGGTCAGCGCATGCTCGGAGTACACATCCTTGTAATATGTCTGGCCCTGCAGTCTTGTGAATGTTGACTGGTTTAAAGGTCTTACTCACATCGGCTACAGAGAGCATGATCACACAGTCGTCTGGAACAGCTGATGCTCTCATGCATGCTTCAGTGTTGCTTGCCTCGTAGCAAGCATAGAAGTCATTTAGCTCGTCTGGTAGGCTCGTAACATTAGGAGTTACAGGGACTTCAACGGTTTGCTCCTCCGGTTATTTACATGGAAATGCAAAGAAAATAAAGGCTTTTCAAATTATGAATTTTCCTCCCATCATTTAACAACAGTGTCTTTGTCAGGGTAAGCAAGCAATTGTTTGTATATAATTGGGTGTTAAATAACGAGTGGCAGTTGTTTCTAATCCCTGTTTTGTTGAGGCGGCTCTCGAGCATGTCCTGAGCAGGTTACCCCAGACTCCTCTCCCATCCTGGCCTGGTCCCCATCCACTTGGTCAGCTTCTCCACTATCTGTTTGGGCAGGAGGGTATCCTGAGGGTAGGGCAGGCTGGGACGGTGGTGGGGTTTTGTATCATGATAATATATCTGCTATGATCACGATAATTGCTACATTGTGATAATGGCTTTCTCTTGATAACTGAGTGAGCCGTATACATAACCAGGCTGAGAGGTTTCCTGTGAGCCATTATCATGATAAAAATTAAACAATCAAATTCATTAATCATCTGTAACCTTTAACACTTGAGGGTGAGGTCTGGTTCCAGCAGGCTGTACTGGCTGGGCTGGTTGTGTTGGCAGGATTCCATTGGCCTTGCCCATGTCCAAGGCCAGCTTGTTTATTCTGGGGAGCACGATGGTGGCTGGTGGGGATCCAGAGACTCTGCTCTTCTTGCTGGCCAGGCTGGTATTACTAGCCACACACATGGTCATCCTGTTTTTGAGCAGGTAGCTCCCTCCCTCTGCTTGATGGCTTGGAGAGTGAGCCAGTGGGAGACACCATGGTCTGGGCCACTGCTCAGTTTACTACTCAGGTTGAACCCTTTGGGTGTCTTCCCCCTGATCCAGCCCGAGACATGTCATAGAGTCATCATGCCTTTCCTACAAGCGATGAGACGGTCCGTGGGTTTGGCTGAGACTGCATCTGTAGACCTGGCTGTAGCTGCTTCCTCTCTAGGATTTGCCAGCAGCTTACTGGTCCTGTATTTAACAGACACCATCTTGACTCTGCCCAGGACCGGGCCAATGTTTTTCCTGTTCAGGCCAATGTTTCCTTCGCCATATTGTTGCTCCTTTCCCTCGTTCCTGTTCTCCTTTGCCAGACAGGCTTTGAGGTCTTTTCTTTTTGCTTTCAGCAGCATCATCCGTGATGGGACTTTAGGGCCTTTGGATGTAGCTGAGGTAGCCTCATCCTCCTGCGTCTCCACTGGGGAAGAAGCATCGTTGTCTTTGTCATCTTTCAGAGTCTGGGCTCCTTCCTCTGCTCCACTGGCTTTCAGTTTCCATTTCTCTCGAATTTAATGGGTTTCTATTGTCACAGGTTTGTCAGCCATCTTGGATTTCAGACCCCTGCTGGGTTGTCAAACTGAGTGGGGAGCCAGGCCCAGCCAATCTGATTGAGTTAACCCACGAAACAGCTTTATTACATAAATGTTTAGATAGATAACTTAATAGACAAGTGCACCAGGTCAACCAGAGTCAGTCAGCATTAGGACAGAGTTTGACCTTTGACACCCTGAGCACCACTTGACACACATGCCATAGGTTAGATCAAGTTTAGCTACTGAACCCATTAACTACAGGATCACAAAAGTACCATCATAGTTCCTGTACTGTGTAGTGTATTAGCACACAACATAAGACTTGCTACGATTAACTACCAAAGACAAAAATTATTTCAGGTTTTTGTTATTCGGGTATGTTAAACATTTTAATAATAATTTATAACATTGCAAAAAAATAAAAACACCCTAGGTGGTTATGTTTGATCTCAGCTTGAAGTCACACTAGCTGTAGATGGACCTAAATGATGTGACACCTCTATAGGTATTCAGGTGTCGCTGGTGAACGAGGGAGTGGAACGGTGAGAGCAGGTGTGTAGAGATTGACAATAGGTGATGACAGACAAGGGAGAGATCGAGGGATGGATAGAATGAAAGAATAGTGCCTTCTCTTGGAAAGAGATATCATCTGTGCTCTGGAATGCACAGACTAAGCTCTCCTATTTCTTGCTTCCTTTTCCTCCCCCTCTTCTTCACATCACCTTTTTTTTCAGTTGAAGAGCATTATATCTCATCTACAAAACATGCTGAAAATGTTTCACTTATGGAGCAGGTAACTGTGTCAACATTATGAAACGGCATTTGATTGGCTACATGAGTAAACAAATATGCTCTAAACAGCACATTCTGGCAGAGCAATATAGTTAATATGGGCCAATGTGCTTTCTGTCATGTTTGAGCTAACTATACATTCTCCCTTCCACCACCATTAGAGAGTGAACGGTCTGTTCTTTGAGAGCAGTCCTTATAGGAGATGTTACGTTTCAGCAAAGCGATGGTGGACCAGCAAATCAGTGCTGCTCAATAGTTGATCATTAAAACTCTTGGCTGTGCTTGTATGACAACCGATCCCTACTTTATCCACTTCACCAGCCAGCACCAAACTCACCAGGCTCAGGGTATACCCTCAGGCCATGGCCATCAGATGAACGTACCTTGTTGTGAATGTGCCGATTGAGGGGAGGAGTCAGAGCAAGTCTTGAATCAGCAACTCTAATGTTCAATCAAGCAGTCAATAAAGTCCAACTTCATAGAAAGGAACAGACATGAACTCTTGTGAAAAAAAAACTTGTATTCATTTTCCAGCAGGACATTATGTAGTGTGAAAGTTAGCAATCCAAAAATTAGGGTTCTCATACTCGACCATTCACTACAAAAATATATTCTAGAGACCATAAAAATGCTAAAATACCCAGCATTTCAGAGAAACTGTACCAAAATATTTCCTTGTAAGATCCGACTATAGCAGCCAACCCCCATTAACAAAACAGGCCCAACTGCAGGCCTAGAATCATCATATAGTACATATATATATATATTAAACATGTGACTACAATATCTTAAAATTACATTCCTAAATTACATTATTCAATGCTGTGTTCAAAACAAAGCCGTTTAACATGATAAAAATGTAAAACCCTCATAGAAAGTTGTTCCCCTTCCCATTGTGTGCTACACGGTAGTGGACAAGTACCTACGACAGGTTATAACTTATAACTGGTTATTACACCTTAATGAGCGGACGGTAGGGGAGGCAAGGAGGGAGGTCAGTTAGCAAAAAAAACGCTTGGGGAGACATCTACGGCACAGTGGTCTTGCACGACTAGTCTGGTAGTCAGATCAGTTTCTGAGGTTGGCTAAAGCAGGAACAGGGCCCGTTTACACAAGGAATGCTGATCTAAGATCTGTCCATATAATCTTATTATAATCTTATAAACCTAAACTGATCATCACTCGTACTCAGAGGCTTTGTGGACACGGGCTCTTTTTCTGGCTGCCAGGCTGACGTTCTAGGATTAGGTCTGGTTTAAAATTAACTGTTCCGATTCCACAGATACTCAGTGTTTCTCTCTCTCGCCCCAAACAATGTCTTGTCAGCATTAGCAACAAACTACCATGTCAAACAGGTCACTTTTTAAACATTCTTGTTGTTTTCTTGTACAGTTTCCCCCCCCATCCATCTAGATTGTAGGTCGAATCAAAACAAAAATACTAAAATCACAGGTCAAATTAAATCACAAATAAAATATGAATAAAAACAAGTCCATTCTTCCTCCCTATATCTCCCCGTCTCCAACCGTGTCTCTCTCTAGGAGACGAAGGCAAGCGAGGACGTGCCGAGGCAGGGTTGGGATTGGACGAAACAGAGTTCCACAGGTCAGCTTGGGTTCAAATGGTGAAAGGCTGAAGGTCGGAAGGCCGTGACTGGGGTCGGGGTGAGGAGAGAGTGGGTGGGTGAGCGAGTAGGGTGCGTTAAATGCAATTATGGCTTGTATGTGAAGGTGTGTGAACTGTGATTGGCTTTGGACAAGCGCGTCAGCGGAATGACCATATCATGACCACTGTGTTGCAGGTGTAGAGGTACCAAGTGTAGGAGGGTATTACAGTACAGTGGTTGGTCTCTAGGCACAGCCGGTGGACCCCCTCTCCATCGCTCTTCTCTCTATATGGGCTCAAATCACACCCTAGTCCTCATACACTACACCACTCGCCCTATATGGGCTTGGTAAAAAGCAGTGCACTACTTGGGGAATAGAGTGCAATTTGGAACACAGCCAGTGAGTCTTTTTGGGTTAGGGGTGAGGTTTCAGTCTCTGGGGGCTAGGGGTCATGGTTCAGGGGTCAGTAGTGGCAGTATTAGTAGTGTGGCGTAGTTTGCTAGGCAGACTCCATGATGTCTCATGACCAGGAAGGACTGGCTCAGTCTGAGAGAGAGAGAGAGAGAGAGAGAGAGCAAGAGATGAGCAAAACAAATGAACAGGGTCAATGCCATTGTCATAACAATCATCATCATCACCATTGTGATATTCATTATACTGATCCAGACCAGGGTCCAAATACCGATCCAGACCAGGGTCCAAATACCGATCCAGACCAGGGTCCAAATGCCGTTTCAGACCAGGGTCCAAATACCGTTTCAGACCAGGGTCCAAATACCGTTTCAGACCAGGGTCCAAATACCGTTTCAGACCAGGGTCCAAATACCGTTTCAGACCAGGGTCCAAATACCGTTTCAGACCAGGGTCCAAATACCGTTTCAGACCAGGGTCCAAATACCGTTTCAGACCAGGGTCCAAATACCATTTCAGACCAGTGTCCAAATATCTCAGTTACTTTGACATAAATTCAAAGTAGGCATTCATTGGCTGAATATTTTTGTGCATTTGGAAATACACTTGGAAAATTTTGAAAAAACTAAAATACATTGACTAAAATACACTCCCATGCACTTAACCTAGGTATTTGAAAATATACTGAAATATAAACGCAATTTATAAAGTGTTGGTCCCATGTTTCATGAGCTGAAATAAAATATCCCAGAATTGTTCCATATGCAAAATAAGCCTTTTTCATTAAAATTCTGTGCACAAGTTTGTTTACATCCCTGTTAGTCAGTATTTCTCCTTTGCCAAGATAATCCATCCACCTGACAGGTGTGGCATATGAACAAGCTGATTAAACAGCATGATCATTACACAGGTGCACCTTGTGCTGGAGACAATAAAAAGCCACTAAAATGTGCAGTTGTCACACAACACAATGCCACAGATGTCTTGAGGGAATGTGCATGCTGACTGCAGGAATGTCCACCAGAAATGTTGCCAGAGAATTGAATGTTAATTTCTCTACCCTGAGCAGCCTCAACGTCGTTCTAGAGAATTTGGCAGTATGTCCAACCGGCCTCATAACCACGTGTAACCACACCAGTCCAGGACCTCCACATCTGGCTTCTTACCCTGTGGGATCATCGGAGACCAACCACCCAGACAACTGATGAAACTGAGGAGTATTTCTGTAAGCAATAAAGCCCGTTTGTGGGGAAAAACTCATTCTGATTAGCCCGGCCCACCAATAAGCTGTGCCCCTGCCCTGTCATGTGAAATCCATAGATTAGGGTCTAATTTATTCATTTAAAGTGACTGATGTCCTTTATATGAACTGTAACTCAGTAAAAGCTTAACTGTTGCATGTTGCGTTGATATTTTTGTTCGGTATAGTTCTAGGTGTGATGTGATTAAATGGTCTTCCTTTCTGCAGACTGGGACAAGTATTGCAGCTTTCATGTGATCTCTGTCTGGTCACGTTTTCATTCATCTCGGTTAACCCAGAACTAAAAGCTTGCGTAATTTGGTCAGATGCTTAGTTATGTTTAGGTAGTGTCTGTCAATGAGAGATTACATTTTCATAAACTCCCTCCCACTGTAGGCTGCTACATTCATTTAAATGGACTGTTATCCTAGTGGGTCTGTCACAGTCGAGGCCAGGTTCACAGTGAGGTCACTATAAAATATACATTCAAAATGCTCACTAAAGTAGTGCACTGGACCTTTACTAGTCCTGTATTAGAGGACTGATATAGCTGTCTGTAACACTGGGCCTTTACTAGTCCTGTATTAGAGGACTGATATAGCTGTCTGTAACACTGGGCCTTTACTAGTCCTGTATTAGAGGACTGATATAGCTGTCTGTAACACTGGACCTTTACTAGTCCTGTATTAGAGGACTGATATAGCTGTCTGTAACACTGGGCCTTTACTAGTCCTGTACTAGAGGACTGATATAGCTGTCTGTAACACTGGGCCTTTACTAGTCCTGTATTAGAGGACTGACATAGCTGTCTGTAACACTGCTTTACTAGTCCTGTATTAGAGGACTGACATAGCAGTCTATAACACTGGGCCTTTACTAGTCCTGTATTAGAGGACTGATATAGCTGTCTGTAACACTGGGCCTTTACTAGTCCTGTATTAGAGGACTGACATAGCTGTCTGTAACACTGCTTTACTAGTCCTGTATTAGAGGACTGACATAGCAGTCTATAACACTGGGCCTTTACTAGTCCTGTATTAGAGGACTGATATAGCTGTCTGTAACACTGGGCCTTTACTAGTCCTGTATTAGAGGACTGATATAGCTGTCTGTAACACTGGGCCTTTACTAGTCCTGTATTAGAGGACTGATATAGCTGTCTGTAACACTGGACCTTTACTAGTCCTGTATTAGAGGACTGATATAGCTGTCTGTAACACTGGGCCTTTACTAGTCCTGTACTAGAGGACTGATATAGCTGTCTGTAACACTGGGCCTTTACTAGTCCTGTATTAGAGGACTGACATAGCTGTCTGTAACACTGCTTTACTAGTCCTGTATTAGAGGACTGACATAGCAGTCTATAACACTGGGCCTTTACTAGTCCTGTATTAGAGGACTGATATAGCTGTCTGTAACACTGGGCCTTTACTAGTCCTGTATTAGAGGACTGACATAGCTGTCTGTAACACTGCTTTACTAGTCCTGTATTAGAGGACTGACATAGCAGTCTATAACACTGGGCCTTTACTAGTCCTGTATTAGAGGACTGATATAGCTGTCTGTAACACTGGGCCTTTACTAGTCCTGTATTAGAGGACTGATATAGCTGTCTGTAACACTGGACCTTTACTAGTCCTGTATTAGAGGACTGATATAGCTGTCTGTAACACTGCTTTACTAGTCCTGTATTAGTGGACTGATATAGCTGTCTGTAACACTGGGCCTTTACTAGTCCTGTATTAGAGGACTGATATAGCTGTCTGTAACACTGGGCCTTTACTAGTCCTGTATTAGAGGACTGATATAGCTGTCTGTAACACTGGGCCTTTACTAGTCCTGTATTAGAGGACTGATATAGCTGTCTGTAACACTGGGCCTTTACTAGTCCTGTATTAGTGGACTGATATAGCTGTCTGTAACACTGGGCCTTTACTAGTCCTGTATTAGAGGACTGATATAGCTGTCTGTAACACTGGGCCTTTACTAGTCCTGTACTAGAGGACTGATATAGCTGTCTGTAACACTGGGCCTTTACTAGTCCTGTATTAGAGGACTGACATAGCTGTCTGTAACACTGCTTTACTAGTCCTGTATTAGAGGACTGACATAGCAGTCTATAACACTGGGCCTTTACTAGTCCTGTATTAGAGGACTGATATAGCTGTCTGTAACACTGGGCCTTTACTAGTCCTGTATTAGAGGACTGATATAGCTGTCTGTAACACTGGGCCTTTACTAGTCCTGTATTAGAGGACTGATATAGCTGTCTGTAACACTGGACCTTTACTAGTCCTGTATTAGAGGACTGATATAGCTGTCTGTAACTCTGGGCCTTTACTAGTCCTGTACTAGAGGACTGATATAGCTGTCTGTAACACTGGGCCTTTACTAGTCCTGTATTAGAGGACTGACATAGCTGTCTGTAACACTGCTTTACTAGTCCTGTATTAGAGGACTGACATAGCAGTCTATAACACTGGGCCTTTACTAGTCCTGTATTAGAGGACTGATATAGCTGTCTGTAACACTGGGCCTTTACTAGTCCTGTATTAGAGGACTGATATAGCTGTCTGTAACACTGGACCTTTACTAGTCCTGTATTAGAGGACTGATATAGCTGTCTGTAACACTGCTTTACTAGTCCTGTATTAGAGGACTGACATAGCTGTCTAACACTGGGCCTTTACTAGTCCTGTATTAGAGGACTGGCATAGCTGTCTGTAACACTGCTTTACTAGTCCTGTATTAGAGGACTGATATAGCAGTCTGTAACACTGGGCCTTTACTAGTCCTGTATTAGTGGACTGATATAGCTGTCTGTAACACTGCTTTACTAGTCCTGTATTAGAGGACTGACATAGCTGTCTGTAACACTGGGCCTTTACTAGTCCTGTATTAGAGGACTGATATAGCTGTCTGTAACACTGCTTTACTAGTCCTGTATTAGAGGACTGACATAGCTGTCTGTAACACTGGGCCTTTACTAGTCCTGTATTAGAGGACTGACATAGCTGTCTAACACTGGGCCTTTACTAGTCCTGTATTAGAGGACTGATATAGCTGTCTGTAACACTGCTTTACTAGTCCTGTATTAGAGGACTGACATAGCTGTCTGTAACACTGTGCCTTTACTAGTCCTGTATTAGAGGACTGATATAGCTGTCTGTAACACTGGGCCTTTACTAGTCCTGTACTAGAGGACTGATATAGCTGTCTGTAACACTGGGCCTTTACTAGTCCTGTATTAGTGGACTGATATAGCTGTCTGTAACACTGCTTTACTAGTCCTGTAATAGAGGACTGATATAGCTGTCTAACACTGGGCCTTTACTAGTCCTGTATTAGAGGACTGACATAGCTGTCTGTAACACTGCTTTACTAGTCCTGTATTAGAGGACTGACATAGCTGTCTGTAACACTGGGCCTTTACTAGTCCTGTATTAGTGGACTGATATAGCTGTCTGTAACACTGGGCCTTTACTAGTCCTGTATTAGAGGACTGATATAGCTGTCTGTAACACTGCTTTACTAGTCCTGTATTAGAGGACTGACATAGCTGTCTGTAACACTGGGCCTTTACTAGTCCTGTATTAGAGGACTGATATAGCTGTCTGTAACACTGCTTTACTAGTCCTGTATTAGAGGACTGACATAGCTGTCTGTAACACTGGGCCTTTACTAGTCCTGTATTAGAGGACTGACATAGCTGTCTGTAACACTGGGCCTTTACTAGTCCTGTATTAGAGGACTGATATAGCTGTCTGTAACACTGCTTTACTAGTCCTGTATTAGAGGACTGACATAGCTGTCTGTAACACTGTGCCTTTACTAGTCCTGTATTAGAGGACTGATATAGCTGTCTGTAACACTGGGCCTTTACTAGTCCTGTACTAGAGGACTGATATAGCTGTCTGTAACACTGGGCCTTTACTAGTCCTGTACTAGAGGACTGATATAGCTGTCTGTAACACTGGGCCTTTACTAGTCCTGTATTAGAGGACTGACATAGCTGTCTGTAACACTGGACCTTTACTAGTCCTGTATTAGAGGACTGATATAGCTGTCTGTAACACTGGGCCTTTACTAGTCCTGTATTAGTGGACTGATATAGCTGTCTGTAACACTGCTTTACTAGTCCTGTATTAGAGGACTGACATAGCAGTCTATAACACTGGACCTTTACTAGTCCTGTATTAGAGGACTGATATAGCAGTCTGTAACACTGGGCCTTTACTAGTCCTGTATTAGAGGACTGATGTAGCAGTCTGTAACACTGGACCTTTACTAGTCCTGTATTAGAGGACTGATATAGCTGTCTGTAACACTGGGCCTTTACTAGTCCTGTATTAGAGGACTGATGTAGCAGTCTGTAACACTGGACCTTTACTAGTCCTGTATTAGAGGACTGATATAGCAGTCTGTAACACTGGACCTTTACTAGTCCTGTATTAGAGGACTGACATAGCTGTCTGTAACACTGGGCCTTTACTAGTCCTGTATTAGAGGACTGACATAGCTGTCTGTAACACTGGGCCTTTACTAGTCCTGTATTAGAGGACTGACATAGCTGTCTAACACTGCTTTACTAGTCCTGTATTAGAGGACTGATATAGCTGTCTGTAACACTGCTTTACTAGTCCTGTATTAGAGGACTGGCATAGCTGTCTGTAACACTGGTTTACTAGTCCTGTATTAGAGGACTGACATAGCTGTCTAACACTGGTTTACTAGTCCTGTATTAGAGGACTGACATAGCTGTCTGTAACACTGCTTTACTAGTCCTGTATTAGAGGACTGACATAGCTGTCTGTAACACTGGTTTACTAGTCCTGTATTAGAGGACTGACATAGCTGTCTGTAACACTGGTTTACTAGTCCTGTATTAGAGGACTGACATAGCTGTCTGTAACACTGGTTTACTAGTCCTGTATTAGAGGACTGATATAGCTGTCTGTAACACTGGTTTACTAGTCCTGTATTAGAGGACTGACATAGCTGTCTGTAACACTGGGCCTTTACTAGTCCTGTATTAGAGGACTGACATAGCTGTCTGTAACACTGCTTTACTAGTCCTGTATTAGAGGACTGACATAGCTGTCTGTAACACTGGTTTACTAGTCCTGTATTAGAGGACTGACATAGCTGTCTGTAACACTGGGCCTTTACTAGTCCTGTATTAGAGGACTGACATAGCTGTCTGTAACACTGGGCCTTTACTAGTCCTGTATTAGAGGACTGACATAGCTGTCTGTAACACTGGTTTACTAGTCCTGTATTAGAGGACTGACATAGCTGTCTGTAACACTGCTTTACTAGTCCTGTATTAGAGGACTGACATAGCTGTCTGTAACACTGGTTTACTAGTCCTGTATTAGAGGACTGACATAGCTGTCTGTAACACTGGTTTACTAGTCCTGTATTAGAGGACTGGCATAGCTGTCTAACACTGCTTTACTAGTCCTGTATTAGAGGACTGATATAGCTGTCTGTAACACTGCTTTACTAGTCCTGTATTAGAGGACTGGCATAGCTGTCTGTAACACTGGTTTACTAGTCCTGTATTAGAGGACTGACATAGCTGTCTAACACTGGTTTACTAGTCCTGTATTAGAGGACTGACATAGCTGTCTGTAACACTGCTTTACTAGTCCTGTATTAGAGGACTGACATAGCTGTCTAACACGGGCAGAAAATATTATAATATTTGAACCCGGTTCTTTACTGATCATATCAAACTCACCTCCATTGGTCAGCACCTTCCCTCCAGCGAGAGCACTCTTCACATTGTTCTCCAGGAACGTCCTGTAGCAAACACATGAGTACCAACAAAACACATTGGAAGGAGCAGCTAGCCTAGCACTTTAGAGCATTGGGCCAGTAACCTAAAGGTCGCTGGTTCGAATCTCTGAGCTGACTTGGTGAAAAATCTGTCTGTGCCCTTGAGAAAGGCACTTAAATCCTAATTGCTCCTGTAAATCGCTCTGGAATAGAGCATCTGCTAAATGACTCAAATGTACAGTACCAGTCAAAAGTTTGGACACACCTACAAAGCTGGCATCGAGGCAAACGGTGGCCACCTTGAAGAATCTCAAATATATTATGATTTGTTTAGCACTTTTTTGGTTACTACATGATTCCATATGTGTTATTTCATAGTTTCGATGTCTCCACTATTATTCTACAATGTAGAAAATAGTCAAAATAAAGAAAAACCCTGGAATGAGTAGGAGTTGTAAAACTTTTTACTGGTACTGTCAATGTAAAATGTAACGGCTTGTCATGAACACTTGGCTTCAGGGACGAATACTCACGGCTGGTATCCTTCTAGAGATTTCTGGATCTCCTGAAGCACCGCTGTAAGGAACAAACAGGTCAGACCACAGACACACAATGACAATTGACAGTTGCCATGAGTTAAGTTGGTTATGATGAAACGTGCGGTAGGGTGGTCGTGGGTTGCTATGTAACAGACAGAGCTGACAGTTAAAGTCGACACACTTGAATGCGGCTCAGCTGGTGAGATCATGGCAGTAGCAAACATGAAGGTTGCTGGTTCAATCCCCCGCAGTGATCACATCCTAAAACATTACTGTTGGTTACGGTTATGTTCTGCAGGCTACTCACTCTCGTCATTCAGCAAAGCATGCTCCATCACACGTCTAGCAGAGCCCTCTGTAAACAAACAGCACCACGCAGTCAGCACATCAAGACACGCAGATCGACAACCAGTGTGTGTGTGTGTGTGTGTGTACAAACTGTCATCTTAAACACACATGCAGCAAGCTGATCAACACACCGAACAAACAGACAGGCTGACAGCCTAACGGAAACCTTCCTACTGTTAGGCACAGACACATGCGCGATGCAGTACTAGTGACATAACTACAGCTAACATTATACTGTAGTTGTTTACATCTTACCCACGTCATCGGTGTCCCGCGTGGAATTTCTGGAATGACAGAAAAAAAAACACAGTTCAGTAAAACGTGAAAAGGTTAGTTGAGTGAAAAAGTCACAGTCAGAAAACACTGCTTCCAAAGACGATAGGTAATACCACTAAAGAGAAGCAGTGGGAGTGTACCTGTGCGCCACAGACGGCCCGTCAGGCTGCGCCCGAGGCAGGGTGGTGCTGGGTGTCTGGGAGGGCACCTCCACTAGAGACCTGGGCTCCACCACACAGCGAGCGGACAGAGAGAAACGCTCAAACTCAGACGGAGAGATCAGGTAGAAACCTGGAGAGGAGAAAGAAGCTGAACACATGAAACGGAAAATGTTTGTGAGGTCAAATGTGTGGCTGTCTCTCTCTCGTCCTACCCTGTCCGTGTTTGGTGAAGACACAGGATGCGATGCCACTGACGTCCTCTCTGCGGATACAGGGGTACTGGACCTGCAATTTCACCCCCGGCAACGACACCACGTGGAGGTCTCCCTGATTGGTCAGGACGGTGAGGCCGCTCTCACCATAGTCCTCCGAGCGGCTGCTGCCGAACCAGGCCACGCCCACCCTGCGCACGCGCGAACCATCGATGGCGGTGAGCTTTAACTTCATCTTAGCGCTCACCTTGGGCAGGGTGAACACCTGGAAACAGACAAACATTACATATTCATTTAAAAGTCTTGGGAGGACAAAACATTCTGCGGTCCTTTCTCAACCTGTGGCCAAATAAAGTCCCCCCATCAGATGAGTGTGAGTGGGTAAGATGTGTGTGTGTTCTCACCTTAAACTGTTCCTCGGATATGACCAGTAGCTGGTGGCAGCCCTGCATGTCAGCTGAGCGGGCCAGGTCGTGGGCCACCTCCAGGGGCTCAGGCAGAGGGGAACCGTGGCCGTCCAACACCACGATGCCCACTACTGGAGCACGGTGCATCAGCTGGATCTCCTTAGCTGAGAGAGAGATGGACGAGAGGAGAGGGTCGACGGAGGCACGAGGGAGAGAGATGGACGAGAGGGTCGAAGGAGGCACGGGGGAGAGAGATGGACGAGAGGGTCGAAGGAGGCACGAGGGAGAGAGATGGACGAGAGGGTCGAAGGAGGCACGGGGGAGAGAGATGGACGAGAGGGTCGAAGGAGGCACGGGGGAGAGAGATGGACGAGAGGGTCGAAGGAGGCACGGGGGAGAGAGATGGACGAGAGGGTCGAAGGAGGCACGAGGGAGAGAGATGGACGAGAGGGTCGACGGAGGCACGGGGGAGAGAGATGGACGAGAGGGTCGACGGAGGCACGGGGGAGAGAGATGGACGAGAGGGTCGACGGAGGCACGGGGGAGAGAGATGGACGAGAGGGTCGAAGGAGGCACGGGGGAGAGAGATGGACGAGAGGGTCGACGGAGGCACGGGGGAGAGAGATGGACGAGAGGGTCGAAGGAGGCACGAGGGAGAGAGATGGACGAGAGGGTCGACGGAGGCACGGGGGAGAGAGATGGACGAGAGGGTCGACGGAGGCACGAGGGAGAGAGATGGACGAGAGGGTCGACGGAGGCACGGGGGAGAGAGATGGACGAGGGGAGAGGGTCGAAGGAGGCACGAGGGAGAGAGATGGACGAGGGGAGAAGGTCGAAGGAGGCACGAGGGAGAGAGATGGACGAGGGGAAAGGGTCGAAGGAGGCACGAGGGAGAGAGATGGACGAGAGGAGAGGGTCGAAGGAGGCACGAGGGAGAGAGATGGACGAGAGGAGAGGGTCGAAGGAGGCACGAGGGAGAGAGATGGACGAGAGGGTCGAAGGAGGCACGAGGGAGAGAGATGGACGAGAGGGTCGAAGGAGGCACGAGGGAGAGAGATGGACGAGAGGGTCGAAGGAGGCACGAGGGAGAGAGATGGACGAGAGGGTCGAAGGAGGCACGAGGGAGAGAGATGGACGAGGGGAGAGGGTCGAAGGAGGCACGAGGGAGAGAGATGGACGAGAGGAGAGGGTCGAAGGAGGCACGAGGGAGAGAGATGGACGAGAGGAGAGGGTCGAAGGAGGCACGAGGGAGAGAGATGGACGAGAGGGTCGACGGAGGCACGAGAGAGAGAGATGGACGAGAGGAGAAAAAGGCATGGCTAAAAAGGCATGCTCTCACCAGGGTGGGCGGAGACGGGGTCCTCTGCTCTGCGTTCCACAGGCGGTAGGCGGAGCTGGTAGGCTAATACCGAGCCCCCATTGGTCCCTGCCCAGAGAGAGGGCGTGTGATGGGAGCCTATAGGAGGAGAGAGGAATGAGCAATATGAGACATCAAACATTAAATACCCAGGGGGCCGTGTGTGTGTGTGTGTGTGTGTGTGTGTGTGTGTGTGTGTGTGTGTGTGTGTGTGTGTGTGTGTGTGTGTGTGTGTGTGTGTGTGTGTGTGTGTGTGTCTTACTGTCTGAGAGGAAGGTGTCAGCGAAGTACAGCGTGCGAACGAGGCCGGTGAAGGAGTCGTCTGAGGATCGAGCCTCTATCTTTCTCTGAACAGGAGCTAACTCCATCTCTGCTAGCTCAGCCTCCAGACGAGCATTGGCCTCCTGCACCTAGACAGAGCGACAGACAGAGAGACAGAGGAGCCTGTTTGAGACACTTCCTGGTCTTCAACAACTGTGATCTTTAGGAACTCTGTTCAATAAGGATTCATGCAGTCATGTTTTTTTATTGTTGTTGTTGTTTACCTTAGCAGCGCTGTTGACGTGGTGTTTGCGTAAAGACACCCGGCTGCGTCTGATCCTCCTGAAGGACTGGCGGAGAGACTTCTTAATGCTCTTTACTCTGGACAGAGGCCCTTCCATAGCCAGCTGGTCACTGGGGTTCAGAGTACACCTACAGGAGACGGTTAACACACAGTCGTCTAAATCCCATCTCTGCTGCCTGCCGTTATATGGAAGACAGACAGGCAGAAAGATGCAGAAACACTCTCACCTGACGAGGACGGTGTTTTTCTGCTGGTAGTCGTAGAGTCCGAAGCCGTGGCTGGTCCCGAAGGTCACTAGTTTCCACTCAGAGTGCAGGGTGAGGGCGGTGACCACGGCCGGAGGCTGACACTGGACCAGGGCAAAGGGCTGGAATCCTGGGGGGAACATCACCGGCTCCTCCTTCACCTCCAGACGCGTGTGGCCCTGATAGGGACAGATGGGTTACAGAGACGTTATAGAACGTTACCCGAAATGTTACACAATGTATTGATCACTCATTGTCTTTACGCTCACAGAAATCCAATTAAATCAAAGATTGTTATAACGTAATGTTGTTTACTTTCCAGCGGAAGCCCTCCTGTCCCTGTAACAGGTCAGCTACCGTGGCTTCCACCGTCTGTTCCGCTGTCTCATCATTCAGCTCTAACACCAGGATCTACAGAGGGAGACGTCAGACAGACAGTCACTGTTCTGTTGTTAATGACAGATAATAGAGAAGACTTCCCCCTGATGATCCAGTGCTCTATAAAGGATGGGAGACCACTTTCATTAGTTATCATATTACATTATAGGAGAGCTATGCAGACATGCAGACTGGGTCAGGAAAATGGGTCGTTCACTGAATGTGTGACTGTCCGTGAGCCAAATAGCCCCAGGAAAAGATTGGCATGGGGAACGAAGACCTAGTGCCAAAGAAAGTTGGAAATGAAGACAACAGCAGCAGTAATGCCCAAATATGGCCACCAGAGGGAGTAGTGGTTGGTTTTCCCCTGGTCAACTCACCTGTCCAGCGGTGCCAGCTACAGTCAGGTAACCGCTGTATTTACACAGGTGGATCTTCTGAACGCCCAGGCGAGGGTCGTCACTGTACGGGTCAAAACAACCCACCTGGGGGGGGAAGAAAAGAGGCGAGAGGGACATATTTAATACATCATCTCAGGGTGTAATTCAGCTGGTTATTCAGTACACACATTTCCTCTAACAAACACACCTTCCTACAGGGACACCATTATGTTATTACACACACATCAGAAGGGTGGTAACTCTGGTTATTTATATATACACCCCCCCACCTTTCTGAAAGGTGGCCACTCTCCCTCCGTGCCCTGGTTCATGTTGTCATTGGGTTCTGCGTCAGTGAGGAACACCCCTGCCGTGCTCAGCTTGTACATGGGGTACAGACAGACTCCCGACGCGTCCCAGAAACGGACCGTACCGTCCTCGTGCCTGGGAGAGAGGGAGGGAGGATATTAGGACACGTTTGTGAGGATGAACATGACTTTAACCCTTTGAAACCCTGTTCCAGGTCTCCACATAGCAACATTTAACATTGATCCTAACTTGTATTGAAAAGAAACTGATGAGCTGTGAATGTCCACTGACCCTGTGAGAAGTAGGTCTCGCTGAGGAGCGTCGGGAGACAGGTTCTGTCCTCCTGTTATAGGCCACGGCTAGACAGAGGGAGAGAGAAGGGACGGGGGGGGGGGGGGGAGAAAGCAGATGAGAGAAGGAGAGAGAGAAGGGACGGGGACGGGGGGGAGAAAGCAGATGAGAGAAGGAGAGAGAGAAGGGACGGGGGGGGGGAGAGAAAGCAGATGAGAGAAGGAGAGAGAGAAGGGACGGGGGGGGGGGGGGAGAAAGCAGATGAGAGAAGGAGAGAGAGAAGGGACGGGGGGGGGGGAGAAAGCAGATGAGAGAAGGAGAGAGAGAAGGGACGGGGGGGGGGGGAGAAAGCAGATGAGAGAAGGAGAGAGAGAAGGGACGGGGGGGGGGAGAAAGCAGATGAGAGAAGGAGAGAGAGAAGGGACGGGACGGGGAGAAAGCAGATGAGAGAAGGAGAGAGAGAAGGGACAGGGGGGGGAGAAAGCAGATGAGAGAAGGAGAGAGAGAAGGGACAGGGGGGGGGGAGAAAGCAGATGAGAGAAGGAGAGAGAGAAGGGACAGGGGGGGGGGAGAAAGCAGATGAGAGAAGGAGAGAGAGAAGGGACGGGGGGGGGAGAAAGCAGATGAGAGAAGGGACGGGGGGGAGAAAGAGGATGAGAGAGATCAGTCAATTTGAGCTCCAATTCAGACTGATTTTCTGCTCAGGTGTTTGCATGGGTGCCTGTGTGTGTGGTGCAGGAACTTGCTTGAGCAGTGTGTGTGTGTGTCACCTACCTTCTTAGAGTAGTGTGTGTTCTGCAGTGCTCCGGCAGACAGGACCCTCTCCCACAGCTTCAGGGGTATAGCAGAGACGTGGTGGGAGCAGGTGATGGCCGAGCAGTGGAGAGGGACCAGGTACGGAGTCTGGATGACTGGCCACCCTTCAGTCTGAAGATCTATCACTACCAACTCCTCCTCTACTAGCACCACCAACGCACTGGGGTCGCCTGGAGAGAGGGAGAGGGGTTAGACTGGGTGGGTGTGTGTGTGTGTGTGTCTGTGTGTATCCCCCTGCCTTTCTACCTGTATGGTCTGGTCCGTCTCTGATGACAAAGAAGTCGATGATTCTGGAGGTGAAGTCCAGAGCCACGTGTGTTTTACTGTGGATCACACTGATACAGTGTCTGTCGCCGTAGCTGGCCCGGGGCATGCCGCCACTGAGGAACAGGAACGGAGGCCTGGACACACGGAGAAGACCAGATCTTTACACTTGGATTCATGTGGAACAGGTTGACGCAGCGAGAGGAAGGGGACACAGACAAAGGAAAGAAACTCACCCTTGTTCTGTAGGGAGCTGGATGATTTTAGAGATGGCCTTACAGGGGAAGTGGCCTACACAGGAGAGACAAACCGTCCAATCAATCAACTAACCCATTCAGCAATCAACCAATACCGTCCTCACCCCCGCTACTGTGTTCTGTGAGGTTCAACAGAGAGGAACAGGACATTGACCTGTGATGCTCCCTTACCATACGGTACTTCGGACTTCTCCTGTTCGCTTTGTGTCCCCTCCCCGGCCACCATCCAGCGACAGTAGCTCCCGTCACTATGGGAACTGAGAACATGGCCGCCGTCCTCCGTCCACCACACGCTCTCTAGTTGCTAGAGAGACACACAGCCAAACAGGAAGTCAAGTCCAGAGCCCTCGAGACCCAGACACCAACACAGAGACTCACACTGTACCTGAGTAGCGGGGATGTGTTTGACGGCTGATTGGCGCTCCAGGTCCCAGATGACCATCATGCCTCGTCCGTAGCCAATCAGAACCTGGCGTGGGTTGACAGGATTCTCCTGTAAGGACTCGACATGCTCCAAGCTCCTACGACCTCCATAGTCCTCTGGTAAACTACAGAGGGAGGGAACGACAGGGTTGGGTTTTAGCATCATTATGGGTAGCCTAGTGGTTAGAGCGTTGGACTAGTAACCGAAAGGTTGTTGGATCGAATCCCCGAGCTGACAAGGTAAAAATCTTCCGTTCTGCCCCTGAACAAGGCAGTTAACCCACTGTTCCCCAGGTAGGCCGTCATTGTAAATAAGAATTTGTTCTTAACTGAACTGTCTAGTTAAATAAATAAAAAAATATGGATCAACTATGGTTGTGTACGTGTGTGAGAGAGAATGTCTGCGAGGTATTCACATTAATCAACAGCAGATTCCATCTGTTTAGGGGACAAATATGTCCAACTCAGAGAGCCAATAAAGTAAGTGTGTGTGTGTGTGTGTGTGTGTGTGTGTGTGTGTGTGTGTGTGTGTGTGTGTGTGTGTGTGTGTGTGTGTGTGTGTGTGTGTGTGTGTGTGTGTGTGTACCTGTTGGTGACATTCTCCAGGCTAATGTTCCTCTCCTCTAGTTCTCTGAAGCCCGGTACCTCCACTACGAACACGTGTCCCCCCTCTGTTCCCAGAAACAACAGGTCCCCAGAGGAGTGGGTCAGCACCGCCGTCACACGAGTCACACTGGGAGGAGCCCTGACGGAGGGAACGAGAGATGGGTACAGTTAACAGGTTGAATCTGTCAAAGACCAAGTTAAAATAGTCTGGGCAACTGGGGGAGGTTGAGGCAAAAATAAAATATATATAAAGGGTATTACAGTAAGAAGACAGAAGAAATAGGACCGTAAAATAAGATATTTAAAACTACCCCCTCAGAGACACTATGGAGAGGTATGATAAAACAATGAGAGCCAAATGACCTGCTCTAAAGCGCAGGAGTATGAAGAACAATGTTGTTATAATGGAACTAAAGGAGGATGAAACAAAAGCGATCAGTCAACGGAGGAAAAAGTCAAGGAGTTCATGAAACGCAAACTCAAGATGACAGACAGGTGGATACAACTGGCTGACCGTTTGAGTGGCAGAGGGGAGGGAAGGCCCAGTCCCATAGTAGCTATGCTAACTCACTCCCAAATGAAGAGAGCCTCGTTTCAACAGGGTAGAGAGCTGAAGAACACACCCCCTTCTCTATTAATGAACAATTTCTCCATGAAATAGTGGAGACGACGACATGCCCTTTAAAAAGTCTCCGAGCAGAGAAGCAGAATGTTCATGGAGTGGTCGATAAACTGTAGGTAAACAACCAAATGTTCAAGGACAGGAAGAGTCCAACGTGGCTGTGAGTGACATCTACATCCTGTTGAAGTAGTGCCCCATAAAACACTACCACATTACAATCATGGATTCATTTTTACAATTGTTTTACATTTATATGCATGGACTTGTTTTATTAATGCATTACGGAACCATGGACTTTACAATGAGGTTGGACATATGGGAAAGCGAATTGAGCATGACGGACTTACTTTTTAAAATGTTATTTAGGCAATACGTAACTTTGGACTATATGGACTTAAAAATATGATTTTGATTCAGGGAAAGCAAAGAAGGGTAAGGCTGACTTTTTTAATGAATTGAATTTGTAGATTGCACAGGCAGTATATTAGAAATACCAAGATCGTTTTTTTTGTTTGATATGGCCTAATTGTAGAGATTGGATATATTATGATTATATTATGGCCATTTTTGGCAGATGTGAATCGGAACTAAAATAATTTAAGATAATGTGATAAATATAAAGCATCCCGAGTGGGCAGCGGTCTAAGGCACTGCATTGCGTTGCTAGAGCCTTCACTACAGACCCGGGTTTGATCCCAGCTGTATCCCTTTATGGGTAGTGTGATGCGTAACATTTTTACTGGCAATCATTATTGGTTGTTAAAAAGGAACATCCATTCTGTTGGAATATAACAGGACATAATAAGGATATGAAATACACTGCTCAAAAAAATAAAGGGAACACTTAAACAACACAATGTAACTCCAAGTCAATCACACTTCTGTGAAATCAAACTGTCCACTTAGGAAACAACACTGATTGACAATAAATGTCACATGCTGTTGTGCAAATGGAATAGACAAAAGGTGGAAATTATAGGCAATTAGCAAGACACCCCCAATAAAGGAATGGTTCTGCAGGTGGTGACCACAGACCACTTCTCCAGTTCCTATGCTTCCTGGCTGATGTTTGGTCACTTTTGAATGCTGGCGGTGCTTTCACTCTAGTGGTAGCATGAGACGGAGTCTACAACCCACACAAGTGGCTCAGGTAGTACAGTTCATCCAGGATGGCACATCAATGCGAGCTGTGGCAAAAAGGTTTGCTGTGTCTGTCAGCGTAGTGTCCAGAGCATGGAGGCGCTACCAGGAGACAGGCCAGTACATCAGGAGACGTGGAGGAGGCCGTAGGAGGGCAACAACCCAGCAGCAGGACCGCTACCTGCGCCTTTGTGCAAGGAGGTGCACTGCCAGAGCCCTGCAAAATGACCTCCAGCAGGCCACAAACATTTCTGCTTTGTCATTACGGGGTATTGTGTGTAGATTGATAAGGAGAAGAAAACAACTTAATACATTTTAGAATAAGGCTGTAACCTAACAAAATGTGGAAAAAGTCAAAGGGTCTGAATATGTTCAGAATGTACTGTATTTTGCTGATAAGAGACAGAATCACGAGATTATATATTTCGGTATTGCCCCTATGTAGCTTTTTTCTGGTCACAGGTTCAGGAATGGCATAAAAAATAATTTAAAAAAACACTAAAATTAACCTTACAAATAGCAGTGCCGGGCGATTTGGAAAGACATAATCAAAGCAATCAATAATATAATAATACTCGTAGGAAAGGTTTTCATCTTTAGCTCAGTCTGTGGATACGATTAAAAAGGCTCCAAACTCATGCTAAACATCAAGGAACAATTGAAATATATGGCACATGGAAACCAAACGAGGTCTATGGTGATAGGTGGGATGGGCTGAGAGGTGGGATTAAAGAGCTCATGTTCGGTAGAGTATTATTGTGCTGTGATTGCTGTATAGAAAAAGTAACACGTATGTAAAAATGGACGTATATGTAGCAGAAAAGCATTACAAACTAAAACAGGTGTGTCCTCCGAAGAGGTCGGGGTGGTGGATGGGTTAGTTAAACTAAAAATAGACTATTTAAGGTGCATACGTGTTTGTCATTGAACGTGTGCATGTCACCATTTTCAATCCGAGTTCTGTGCCTCTCAGTGCGTCTCTTACCATGGCGATCCAACGAGTGTGAGAGAGAAATCAAGTCAGGAAGTGGTGGGGTGTATGTAGTGTGTCTCACCCCGGGGGTCCAGTAAGTGTGAAGCGTCCTATCTCCAGCAGCTCAGAGACTCCTTGGTGAGCTCTGAGGGTCCACATGTGGAGACTGTTGTCATCCAACAGAGTCACCAAGTCAACCTATTCAACACAGACCAACCAGGGACGTTGGCCACAGCTTTACTACTAACATTTCCTGCAATGTCAATAGGACCAGTAATGGGAGCACATAGCTATCACATACAGAACATTTTATAGAACTTTAAAAAGTTAGGAGCACAATATAAAGCCTAGGAGCACCAGAATAGCTGTGTAATTGATTGAGATTTAGCATAATCAGGCCTATATGAATTCTAGTTACTTTTGAAGCAAGTTGTGCTATAAAGACATTTGATTATTAGAAAAAGCTGAAATGTTGAAAGAAAAACCAGTCAATGATATGAGTCATCTGTGGAATATCGGTTTCTACATCCGTACTACCAAGTGACATGCATGACATTGAACATTCTACACCGTCTCAAGTTAGTGAGTGACGACATGCCGACGGGTTGCCACAGTGACGACGGGTTGCCACAGCACTCTTCAGGCCTGTACAGTAGGTGTGTGTGTGTGGAGCAGCCACTCACCTGCTGTGGTAAGAAGTGGACCTGTGTGACGGCAGCATTCTCATCATGTAGACCCATGAACTCTACACCTGGAGCCCCATAACTGACCTCGGGTTAAAGAACACACACACGAAACATGCCCCCCCCCCCCACACACATACACCTGAACCATGCCCCACACACACCTGAAGCATGCCCCCCCCACACACACCTGAAGCATGCCCCCCCCCACACACACCTGAAGCATGCCCCCCCCCCCCCACACACACCTGAAGCATGCCCCCCCCCCCCACACACACACCTGAAGAATGCCCCCCCCCCCACACACACCTGAAGAATGCCCCCCCCCCCACACACACACCTGAAGCATGCCCCCCCCCCCCCACACACCTGAAGCCTTCATACTTACACACGTGTTTCCTTTACTACACTGTATTGAAAGGGTCCACATGCATCTAGAGAAAGAGATGGGCTGTTCTGGCTGCCCTGCCATTGGCTAATATTACATTTATTCATAGAATTTGTTTTGTGTTAGAACCGAACAATGTGCCCCATTGTGTGACTGGAGAGTTATAATGACGGGTTATCGTAGGGAATGAATGGGGATAGCGTGCCGACTGGTTCTACACGGTCAATGAGCACGATTGTGTCAGATGAATCAAATCGCACTAAAAACAGAGACACAGAAACACACCACTGTGCCTGTCTGGTACAGTCAGGGCTGAGCAATAGCCTGGAAAAATAACTCCACACAAATACACACTAACCACAGACAGCTAAAGCAGAGGGTAACGGAGACAAACTGGGTCAAAAATGTTGACGCTTAAATGTTGCACTCTTACACAGACATCCATCCATCCATCCATCCATCCAGCCAGCCAGCCAGCCAGCCAGCCAGCCAGCCAGCCAGCCAGCCAGCCCTCTCCCTCTGAGTGTCTATTGAAGGATACAGTTTGATGGCGCCGGAGCGTGTGCCGATGGCCAGGAGCTGTAGACTGGGACTGAAGACCAGAGCACTGGGCTGGTGGGGAAAACCATGCTCCACCGTCTATGGGGGAGAGGGAGAGAGGGGGGGAGAGAGAGAGGGGCGAGAGAAGAGAAAGGAGAGAAAAAAAGGAGGGGGAAATAGCAAGAAAGAGGAGAGAAAATTAGAGGGGGAGAGAGAGGACAGCAGAAAGATGTGACCTGTTGCCAGAGAAGAGCAACCACCATTTTATATACAAGCCATATTTATGTTTAGTTATTTCCCCTTTTGTACTTCAACAATTTGCACATTGTTACAACACTGTATATAGCCATAATATGACAATAGAAATGTCTATTCCTTTTACATTTTTGTGAGTGTAATCTTTACTGGTTATTTAGGATTGTTTATTTCACTTGCTTTGGCAATGTTAACATATGTTTCCCATGTAAATAAAGCCCTTTGAATTGAGAGAAGTTATAGAAACTGGCAGGACAAATCAACTGACAATTGTCTGGAATTGGGACCATAACCTTATTGTAGAGATCAGAGATCAGATTGACTCTGTTCCGGCTCTTACCTTGTTGAACCCATAGAGCTCCTGTTTGATCCGATCTCTGTGGGACTCCTGTCCATGTCTCCTAAACCTCTTCATTCTCACTGGAATCTGAGGAGCACACAGGCTCAACCACTACACCGCTACAGAGGGAGAGAGGGAAGGCAGAGTGAGAGGGACAGAGATTAGAGGTATAAAGGGAAGTATAATAGCCTAGCAGACAACAGTCTCCACTCCCCATCTGAGGAACGTGGACGAGAGATAAAGAGAACATAACACTTCCTGGAGGAAAAAAAAAAGTAACTAAGGAAACAGCAACGAGGAAGTGAAGACTAACAGCTGGGGCAGAAAACTAAACAGGGGATCCTGGAAAAACATGGCTCAGGTGGTGTGTGTAGGCCACTGACAGAGATGAGAGAAAGGAATTCCACAGACGGAGCATGGCCTACTCTCCTGATCGCTCTGTGGTCCACACACACCGCCTCCTACACTGCCTGAGGGGCAAGGGCTAGACACAGACGAGCTAGAGGTCAGGGAGAGACCATCGTTCTGCAACACACAGACGTTGACAAAAACACCTGTCACACAGACAAGAGGTTTCATCAGATAGAAAGAGGAAAAGAGAAAAGAAAAGTGTCATTCTTTTCTTCATGATTAACATTTGCAGAACGTTTAGGGCGTAACGAACCATGACCCGATCACAACCCTTTGAAAGCAAAACTCCTGTAGACAGTTTAAACCGCTGGACCTCATTGTGCCGGGAAGAGAAAGAAAGAGTATTGACAGCTTTCTCTTAATCTCGACACATACCACTACATTTCCTAAGCCCCATGGCGTGAAGGAGAGGCTATACGCACAGGTTGGTCAGACCATACTTCAGAGGTCTAATGTCTTCATCTAGTGGTCTGACTGAACTCAACCCAGTGGTCTAATGTCTTCGTCTAGTGGTCTGACTGAACTCAACCCAGAGGTCTAATGTCTTCATCTAGTGGTCTGACTGAACTCAACCCAGAGGTCTAATGTCTTCGTCTAGTGGTCTGACTGAACTCAACCCAGAGGTCTAATGTCTTCGTCTAGTGGTCTGACTGAACTCAACCCAGTGGTCTAATGTCTTCGTCTAGTGGTCTGACTGAACTCAACCCAGAGGTCTAATGTCTTCGTCTAGTAGTCTGACTGAACTCAACCCAGAGGTCTAATGTCTTCGTCTAGTGGTCTGACTGAACTCAACCCAGAGGTCTAATGTCTTCATCTAGTGGTCTGACTGAACTCAACCCAGAGGTCTAATGTCTTCGTCTAGTGGTCTGACTGAACTCAACCCAGAGGTCTAATGTCTTCGTCTAGTGGTCTGACTGAACTCAACCCAGAGGTCTAATGTCTTCGTCTAGTGGTCTGACTGAACTCAACCCAGAGGTCTAATGTCTTCGTCTAGTGGTCTGACTGAACTCAACCCAGAGGTCTAATGTCTCCGTCTAGTAGTCTGACTGAACTCAACCCAGTGGCCTAATGTCTCCGTCTAGTAGTCTGACTGAACTCAACCCAGAGGTCTAATGTCTCCGTCTAGTGGTCTGACTGAACTCAACCCAGAGGTCTAATGTCTTCGTCTAGTGGTCTGACTGAACTCAACCCAGTGGTCTAAGGCTCAGAGAGTCTAGTGGTCTGACTGAACTCAACCCAGTGGTCTAATGTCTTCGTCTAGTGGTCTGACTGAACTCAACCCAGAGGTCTAATGTCTTCGTCTAGTGGTCTGACTGAACTCAACCCAGAGGTCTAATGTCTTCGTCTAGTGGTCTGACTGAACTCAACCCAGAGGTCTAATGTCTTCATCTAGTGGTCTGACTGAACTCAACCCAGAGGTCTAATGTCTTCGTCTAGTGGTCTGACTGAACTCAACCCAGAGGTCTAATGTCTTCGTCTAGTGGTCTGACTGAACTCAACCCAGAGGTCTAATGTCTCCGTCTAGTAGTCTGACTGAACTCAACCCAGTGGCCTAATGTCTCCGTCTAGTGGTCTGACTGAACTCAACCCAGAGGTCTAATGTCTTCGTCTAGTGGTCTGACTGAACTCAACCCAGTGGTCTAAGGCTCAGAGAGTCTAGTGGTCTAACTGAACTCAACCCAGAGGTCTAATGTCTTCGTCTAGTGGTCTGACTGAACTCAACCCAGTGGTCTAATGTCTTCGTCTAGTGGTCTGACTGAACTCAACCCAGTGGTCTAATGTCTTCATCTAGTGGTCTGACTGAACTCAACCCAGAGGTCTAAGGCTCAGAGAGTCTAGTGGTCTGACTGAACTCAACCCAGAGGTCTAATGTCTTCATCTAGTGGTCTGACTGAACTCAACCCAGTGGTCTAAGGCTCAGAGAGTCTAGTGGTCTGACTGAACTCAACCCAGTGGTCTAAGGCTCAGAGAGTCTAGTGGTCTGACTGAACTCAACCCAGTGGTCTAATGTCTTCGTCTAGTAGTCTGACTGAACTCAACCCAGTGGTCTAAGGCTCAGAGAGTCTAGTGGTCTGACTGAACTCAACCCCGTGGTCTAAGGCTCAGAGAGTCTAGTGGTCTGACTGAACTCAACCCAGTGGTCTAATGTCTTCGTCTAGTAGTCTGACTGAACTCAACCCAGTGGTCTAAGGCTCAGAGAGTCTAGTGGTCTGACTGAACTCAACCCCGTGGTCTAAGGCTCAGAGAGTCTAGTGGTCTGACTGAACTCAACCCAGTGGTCTAAGGCTCAGAGTCTAGTAGTCTGACTGAACTCAACCTCAAAGCTGTGTCTCCCTGGGTGACGACAAGAATGTCCCCCTCAAAAGACCCATAAAAGAAAACTACACAAAACAGGCTAGTGTTTCAGGTCTGTATGACAATCAAATTTTTAAATAAAATGGGAAAACTAGACTTACAGAAAAATGACAAATGATAATATTGTAGACTGGGATTAAAGTTATTTTCCGTCTTGGCCGACTCAGCCATCTCATTTTGAGTCGAGACGAGAGACATACTTTTGATATTATTAACACCCTGATATCAGCTGCAGAACGCTGTTAGTCATTAGGCATGTGAGGGATTATGGGATAGTGGAGGCCTGACTCACACCCTCACTAAGTAAACTTCCTCATTTGGATCCTGCAGACGCAGTGGGATGAAGAGGTGCGTTTAAGGATTTGGGGAGGGTAGGCTAAACTGAGCCAGGATCTGTATCAAAGAAATAGGCTACATTGATTCATTTGAATAGAAGAGAGGCGATGCTTTAACATGGAATGACTATGATTCCATGTTACATTTTGTGTAGAATTTGCAAGGACCACGTGCGTTCTAGTTCTACCGGCTATTCTGTTCCTCAGTAGAGCAGCAGGGCCAGCAGGATCTCCTAATGTAGGCTGGGTGGAAAAGCAGGACCTTGGTTTCAGCATATGACCACCACCTTGGTCAGTCACCCCCTATAGCGGTGCTTAGGCTGATGCCAACAGACTCAAGGGAGGACATACCCTACATCACCAGAAGAAAACACTCGCCAACTACATGGTGAATAACTTTAGGCTTTCAACCAGTGTGACGGCAAGGCCTACCCAGTAATTAAACACTAGTTGTAGCAGAGCAGTCGGTACCGTTTAAAATGAGGGAGGACCATTCTTATTTTTATGACCATGGCAGAATATTACAGCATATTCCATTCACTTAACGTCAATAGGTTTAGGCTACTACATGATACTAGATTTTCCCTATACCCACCATGAGGTTGCTACAACCTAGCCTATGGAAGGGGGTGTATTGAAGTCAATGTACCTAGAGGACAGAAGCTAGCTGTCCTCCGGCTACACCATGGTGCTACCCTACAGAGTGCTGTTGAAGCTACTGTAGACCATTGCAAAACAGTGTGTTGAGTATAGTTTTATCTAAAAGGGATAGCTTTCAAACAATGTGGTAAACTGAAAATGAGTGACTTCTTCAAGGCTACAGTATAGATACAGGAATCATGTACACGTCAGTCACACATGACATATGCCAACAGACCTACACTTCCACTCACATCACTGTAGACAGTATACTGACCGTCAGGGGGAAGTATCTGTTAGTTACAAGGTCAGGAAGTAGGAAACATCCCCGTTGTCAGTGAGTGGACAACAAAGTCATTCTATTAGACTAACAGTGAAATCAGACATGGATTTTCCCAGGAATTCCTGATGGACAGTGCAAATGGAAATGCGTTGAGAAATAGGTACACAGACAGGCGTGTCACATCGTCACACACAGAGCAACTCTCTGCCAGGGCTGCTACGCATTTAGTCACTATTTGATTATCATCATCAGCGTTGTAGAAGAGCAAGGCAGGGTAATACGGCAGGGTTCTCCAGACAGGGGGGGGGGGGTACACTGCCTGCCCTCCAGGACATCTACAGCCTCCGGTGTCACAGGAAGACCAAGAAGATCAGCCACCTGAGCCACGGCCTGTTCACCCTGCTACCCTCTTGAAGGGGAGACAGTACAGGTGCATCAAAGCTGGGACCGAGAGACTTCAGCTTCTATCACCAGGCCATCAGACTGTTAAACAGTCACCTCTAGCTGGCCTCTGCCCAGTACCCTGCCCTGAACCTTAGTGTTCTAGCCAGCTACCAGCTGGTACTCTAGTCTCTAAGGTACAGGGCACTTTGCCCTATGTACATAGTTATTGAACACTGGTCACTTGTTTACATACCATTTCACCCAATGTACTTGTATATACTGTATTCTAGTCATGGCTCATCCTATATAAACAGATTTTTGTATTTTTCTGGATTGTGTGTGTAGTTTTTTTTACTGCACTGTTGGAGCTTGAAACTAGTATTGTGTTGTACCTACAACAACATTTGCAAATGTGTACGTGACCAATAAACTGTCATAATAAATTCACACCAATGTCAATAAAGCTGCATAGTCTTGTACATCCTTGACCAACAATGAGAGCGGCGTTGTTTTAAAGAGCGACTGTCCCTAACAAGCAACGTTTTGAAAACAGCCTGGGGGCATCAATATTAATGTTATTCGAGTCACATTTTACTACAAAGTGTAAATAGGATAATTTTGGTCGGAGTCTTCCAGCAGGACAATGACCTCAAACACACTTCAAAAAACACCCAGGAATGGTTCAAGACAAAACACTGGACTGTTCAGCAATGAGTCCAGATCTAAATCCCATTGAAAACTTGTGGAGAGATCTGAAAACAGCAGTTGGGAGAAGGAACCCTTCTAGTCTGGCAGAACTAGAGCAGAAGAGGAGCGGGCCAAACTGACAGTACAGAGGTGCAGGAAGCTCATTGATGGTTTTGGGAAGCACTTGATTGCAGTTATTTTGACCAAAGGTTGTGCTACCAAATATTACGTCTAGGGTGTCAATTGTCAATGCTATGTTTATTTTCTGATTTAAATTGACATATTAAGTTCTGAATCAAAAAGATTCTGTAATATTAACAGCGAAATAAAGAATTGTGGAGACCAAAAACTTTGTTCAATTTCAACTTATTTTTTGGGGAAATTGTGAGTTACTTGGAAAAAGTAATAAATATTTTTGGCCACGACTGTACATGGAGGAGGCTCAATCAAGCTCGTCATCTTGACTACTTTTAAGTCATTCTCGCTGGCACTAAAAGTTTAAAAAGTGTTGATAGGGAACCGAATGTGGACGGACAATCAAATAATTGGCATATACATTACTCTTACAGAATGTCCACGTAGACGAGGGTATTGGAAATTGAAGCCTATTGGACGATAACTTGTTTTTAAGCAGGACAGAATATTTTATAAATTACTTTCCCCCCCCACATAATAGGTACAGCAGATACCCTAATCATATGGGCCTAGAGAACATACAATTCAATCGTTTTTAAAACAAAAGCCATTTTAGGTCAAAAGAGTTCATATTAACAAAGGAAATAGATGGACTAATGGTACAGATAGATAGCAATACAAAACTACCAGGAGGCACAGAATACGTTAGGAGGAAAAACTAAAAGAAATTAAGGAACTTATTCAAGAAAGATCAAGTGTAATATCTTATTAAAAAAAATAAAGTGAACTGGATGGAATATGGGGAAAATACAACAAATAATTTTTTAATCTTCAACATAGAAATGCTACCAAAAAGTATTTAATAAAACTTGTTACAAATGGCGGAGTCACCCATGCTTCACCAAACAATAGTTTGAAAGAGGCAGCAAAGTACTTAGAGCATATGTTTTTGCTTCAGCCTCCTCCATTAGCCAAAGTTAAATTGTTTAATAGAAGAAAGAAAATCCTTACAATGTAAAATTAACAGCTGTACAGAAAGACTCATGTGAAGGCCAAATTACAGAGGAGAAACTTCTTGATGCAAAGCTTTTAAGTCCAGGAAAACTCCAGGGCTGGATGGCATACCAGTTGATGTATACCAAACCTTTCTTGATGTACTCAGACGACCATTATTAGGATGTTTTAACCACTCCTATAAAAATGGTAGATTATCAGATATTGGAGGCACCTTAAACTTTAGTGTTGTGATTTAAAAAAAGCTAAATGCATATAATAATAATAATTTAAAAAAAGGTATTGTTGGATATTATTCATCCTAAATCGGAGTTAAAAATAGTTTTTTTACATATATTATCTCCAATGTATGGTCTAAGACAATAACTGGAAAAAATAGAACACTGAAATATCTGGGAAACCAGGCCTGGTATTCATAGCTGGCTTTGAAAAGGCTTTTGATAAAGTAGGTCTGGAATTTATATATTAATGCCTGGAATATTTCAATTGGAGAGTTTATACAATGGGTTCAAGTTATGAATAGTAACCCTAGGTGTAAAATTGTAAATAATGGCTACTTCTCAGAAAGTATTAGACTGTCAAGAGGAGTAAAACAAGGTGGTCCACTATCGATCGGCATATTTATTTTTTAGGGGCATCAAAATGTTACCTATTAAAAAATCTGATCCAACAATAATATCAAGGGGCTAGAAATCCAGGGCTTAAACTAAAAGGTGTCCTTGTACGCTGATGATTCATGTTCTTTCAAATCCACAATTTAGATCCTGCCACAGCCTCAGAGGATCGAGATCATTTTTGTGATAATGTCTCACCCCATGTTCAAGAATGGTCCTTTTCCCTTTATTCAGATTACAACCTCTCACTTTCGGTTATTTGAAAATGAAATAATCTCAAATATCTCTAGTTTTTAGAAGCCATAGAAAGTGTATTAGTAATTAACAGTCCCTAACTAGCCCTAGAGAGGCTATCCATTGTCAAACCAACTTTGCCATGGTCCCACATCAGCCAGCTGAAGCTAATTGGCGAAAGAAGTTCGCTTCAAGACCTAGTTAGGCTGTTAACGAGTTATCCAGAAGGGTGGGTGACTGTGTACTGTTCTGGCAGAGTGTATTTTCAAACACTTGTGAACACACCCACATTAAACCACCCTCCAGGGGGGACAAAATGGCGCCGTAGAGAGAACACTGTGTTTCAGCGAGCTCCCGTGGCATTCGTAAATTTATATTCTTTCATTAATCTCCTAGCTTGAAAAAGTGGTAGAATTGGCTAAATAAGTTATCCTGCAATGAGTCTTGACGGTTATTTCTCAAAAATCTCCGACAACATGCCCAGCAGAGCTACTAAGAACTCGACCAAAACCACCATCCCTGTAGATGTGCAGGAGGAGCTAGCTTACGTTAGCGAGGCTAGCACCGTTGCGGATCCAGGCACAATGGACCTGGTGATTCAAAAGATGACGGACAACATTACTAAAGTGATCGATGTTAAGATAAGAACGGTCTTGGAAGCAATAGCAGGCCATTCAGCTGAATTACAGAGGGTGGTCAAACGTGTCGATGAGGCGGAAGGAAGAATCGCTACAGTGGAAGCCTCAACTACATCTATGGACACTAAGATGAAAGCACTTGAGAAACAGGTGCGGGAAATGGCGGAGCACATTGACGACTTGGATAATCGAGGACGCAGATGCAATATTCGTGTTGTGGGACTCCCGGAAAATTCTGAAGGGACACGTTCAGTAAAATTTTTTGAGGAATGGATCCCTGACTACTTACAAATGGACACTAAGGCTGGTCGTGTGAAGCTGGACAGAGCTCATCGCTCTCAAGCACCGATACCCGGTCCCAACCAGCGCCCACGGCCAGTGGTTATAAAGTTCCACAACTTCACCGACAAACAGCGCGTTATGGATGCGGCTAGAAATATCGGCTCTGACGGTAGTCAACGTAAAGGTCCAAAGGTCTCATTCTTCAATGATTACTCCACAGCGGTTGTACGAAGACGCAAAGGGTTTGATGAGGCGAAGGCTCGACTCAGGAGAATGAAGATGGACTACGCACTGTTGTACCCGGCCACATTGAAGATTATGGTCAACGGATCGCCTAAGAAATTCTCCACACCTGAAGAGGCTGCTGCGTTTATTGACTCTCTCGGGTAAATAACTTTAAGCTGCGCCGCTGCAGCATTGGATAACTTTATTATCTTATTTGAACCTGATCATGAAACAGTGGTGTGAGCTCTCACATGCTCCGGTTCAGTAATATTCGTATTTTTATTATTTTTCTTGCTAAAGTAACTGCCGCTATAGCTCAGGCTGAGATATGGGTGAATCTATATTGGTGCCCAGGCTTGGTTTTAGGTGGAAGAGCCTCAATCTTCATATATTGATTTTCATTTTCATATGTATAAAGGACGAGGCTATTGAGTGGCAATGCAGACTTAAGAGTCTACATTGGAAAGTTGAAATCCCCTGCATGTTAGCTAGTGGGAAAACCCCCTTTTGGATCTTTACATGTTTAATTTTTGGGTTTAGTATAGTTAGAGTTCAGAGTTCATATCGTTTGTTTATGCTCGGTGAGATAGAAGAGAGTTCAACACATGGAAAAAGGTACCACCCCATTTTTACAGTGGGATTCAGTCTGAATATGAAACGGTCAAAGTGCAATGGCAGGTAATACACTGCGTGTATGTACATGGAACATTAGAGGGAGCCATAATCCCATTAAAAGGAAGAAGGTACTGTCTTTTTTGAAAAAAGAAAATGTTGATATTGCCCTGTTGCAAGAAACTCATTTGGATGATAAGGAACATCTGAAATTACAACAAGGGGGGTTTGGTCAAGTGTTTTTCTCATCATTTACATCCAGAAGTAGAGGTGTAGCAATTCTTGTGAAAAAGAACTTACCACTTAAGGTCTTGAATTGTGTGAAAGATAAATCTGGTCGCTTTGTTATAATTAATGGTACTTTACAAGGGCAGAGCATCTCCATAATGAATATTTACTTCCCCCCTGCCCACCCCCCTGATTTCCTCACCAAAGTATTTCTAGACTTTTCAGAATTAAACTCAGACACTGCAGTGGTTGGAGGAGATTTTAATTGTTTGTTGAACCCCCTTATTGATAAGTTTCCCAGCGGTATAGCTTCACTCTCCCCTCGAGCTAAGTCACTTAAAGTTATTTGTGATGATCTGGGGTATGCTGATGTTTGGAGAACTTTTCACCCCTCCAACAGAGAGTTCACTTTTTTCTCTGCACCTCATGGATGTCAGACTAGAATAGATTACTTTTATGCCCAGGACGTCTTTGCAGTCTGTTTTATCTGCTAGGATAGGAAGCATAGTCATATCTGATCATGCGGAGGTGATCCTGGACATAAAACTCAACGGGGCATTCAATCTGTCAAGACATTGGAGGTTGAATACAACCATCCTTAAAGACCATACGTTCACATCATATTTTATTACAGAGTTTAAAGCATTTTTCTCTATTAACTCTCAATCAACAGATAATCCCTCGCTCCTTTGGGAAACCTGTAAAGCGTACGCCAGGGGTCTGATTATGTCATACACAGCCACTAAGAGGCGGAAAAAGCGTGAAAAGCAAAAAAGGTTAGAGGGTGAATTAGGAACTAAAGAGAAGGACTACATTAAAACTCCCACTCCTGCCCTATTAAAGGAAATATCAGTTCTTAGATCAACGTTGGACTCTCTCCTAACACAGGACGCTGAAAAGAAAATGGGATTTGTCAGGCAAAAGCTATACGAACATGGCGATAAGCCAGGAAAGTACTTGGCGTACTTAGCTAAAAAGAGAGCTGACTCACAGTCAATTGCTACTATTACTGATTCGGATGGCAATCAGTTATATGAAAATAAATTGATAAATGACTCATTTAAGAAATTTTATGCAAATCTTTATGCCTCAGAACTGCCAAATGACGCACCCAAATTAATGGAGAATTTCTTTTCTAAGATTGAGCTCCCTACTATCTCCGAAGACCAGAGGTCTCTCCTTAATGCCCCTATTACCGAGGAAGAGATAATGTTCGCAATTAAGAATCTGCAAAACGGTAAGGCCCCAGGACCAGACGGGTTTGGTAGTGAGTTCTATAAAGAGTTCCATGGCCTGATCCTTGAGCCATTGCGTGATATGTTTAACCACTCATTTTCAAATGACCAGCTCCCTCAAACGCTGAGGGAAGCCAACATATCACTTATTCTCAAAAAGGGAAAATGTCCAGAGTCTTGTTCCTCGTACAGACCAATTTCCCTTCTGAATGTGGATAGAAAATTACTTTCTAAAATTCTAGCCACAAGATTAGAGGACTCACTGCCACTAATTGTGAAAGGAGACCAAACTGGCTTCATTAAGGGCCGTAAGTCGTGCAACAATGTCAGGCGGCTTCTTAATGTAATTCAAGCCTACCAACAAAGTGCTAGGGATGGTCTTGTGCTCTCCCTAGATGCTGAGAAAGCATTTGATCGTGTGGAGTGGTCTTACCTACTCTTTGCTCTAAATAAATTTGGTCTAGGGGACAACTTTATAAAATGGGTGAAAGTTTTATATGAGGATCCTCAGGCTGCTGTCCTTACTAATGGGCTAAGGTCAAATAGCTTCTCTATATACAGAGGTACCAGACAGGGCTGCCCTTTGTCCCCCCTCCTATTTGCACTCGCTATGGAACCACTGGCTGAGGCCATCAGGGTAACGCCTGCTATACAGGGGCTGCTCATTGGTGATGTTCACCATAAAATAAGCTTGTATGCTGATGATGTCCTGATATTCATCTCTAATCCCGAGACCTCAACTACATCTCTCATTATTCAATTATTCAGCGAATTCTCAGGCTACAAGATTAACTTAACTAAATCAGAGGCTATGCCACTTGGTAGCCTTCACTCTGTACCTAATACTTCTCCCCCCTTCCCTTTTAAATGGTCTCCCTCAGGCTTTACGTATCTGGGTATATTTGTAACTCCTAAATTCCAGCAAATGTACAAAGCCAATTTTGTTCCCTTGTTTGATACAGTAAGACAGGATCTGGAGCGCTGGAACTCTCTCCCGATTTCTTGGTTGGGTAGAATATCCCTCTTGAAAATGAACATTTTACCTAGACTACTTTACCCAATCCAAATGATCCCAGTATTACTCTCCAATAAGGTAATAAAGGATGTAAATGGATGGCTAAGTTCCTTCATATGGAGTAAACGCAAGCCAAGGCTTAAGATGGCAATATTGCAGCTGCCAAGTTCTATGGGGGGCTTGGATCTGCCCAATATCAGGTTCTATCAGTGGTGTGCCCACCTATGTTATATTTCTGATTGGATCACAAACGATGACTCCTCTATTTGGTTAGACATTGAGACTTCTCTTTCAAAATACCCCTTACAGGATCTTTTATTTTTCAGAAGTTTCAAGTCTGTAGAAGATCACTGCAATAATCCTATTACACTTAACACACTCAAGGTGTGGAGGTCAGTTCGGCGCTTCCTGGGAAGGTCCAAACTGACCTCTGCTCTTACCCCAATTCTTAACAACCCAGATTTTGGTCCAGGATTGCTGGATGCTGGCTTTAACTCTTGGCTTAATAAGGGCATACGCAGACTAAATGACTTATTTGCTGATAAGATTCTATTGTCATTTGAGCAGATGGTGGAGAAATACCGACTCCCAAAGCAGGACTTTTTCCGCTTCCTACAAGTAAGACATTATATTGTGAAGAGCACCACCTTAATTGGTAACCCTGATATGTCTGTCATTGAGAGAATGCTTTTCTTTCCACAAAGGAAAATGTCTGTAAGTCTGTTTTATGATGCTTTAAGGTCCTTTCCTGCTGTCGATACACAGAGGGTGAAACAAGTGTGGGAGAAAGAATTGTCTGTGACTATTGACGAAGAGATGTGGGAGGACATTTGGAGATATGCAAAAACAATATCTATATGTAATCGTACTAGAGCAATCCAATTAAGAATAATACACCGATTGCATATATCCCCAAATCGCAGACATGCCTTTAGCCCCTCTTCCTCTTCTCCTCAGTGTCTTAAATGCAAAACTGATACAGGCACCCTAACACATTGTTTATGGTCATGTACCAAAATACAAAGATACTGGTCTGGTGTTCTGCAAGAAATTGAAAAGATCCTAGGGGTTGATCTAGAATTGGACCCAGTTTCTTTACTGTTGGGTCTCCCTAGTAGGCATGTTACTTCTGTGAGTAAGAGGAGGCTTTATAACATCCTTACCTTTGCTGCAAGGAAAAACATCCTTTTACGGTGGATTAGTGATAAGGTTCCTTCTATTAAAGATTGGCATAAGATACTTTTTGAATGGGTGCCTCTGGAATATCTGACATGTACATTGCATTCTAAAACAGATCAGTTCTACAAAGTGTGGGAACCCTATCTAAATTACCTAGAACCTGAGGTATCAGCTATTATGCTGCAAGGATTCTCTTAGAATGGTTGTGATCTATGTATTCAGAACTACACTGTATGTTCCATGTGTGGAACCTAACTTCTTAGTTTAAACCGAGCTTTTTTGTTTAATCTCTGTTTGTAAGTTTGTTTAAAATGTATGTATTGAGAGACGCAATGATGGGGATAGGGTGAGAGAAGCGGGGATAGGAAAGTGGTGTGCGTATGTGTGTATAGGTATATGTGTATATATATATGTATGCGCAGATATGTGTAGGCGGGTGCCGTATTTTTTTATTATTATTATTATTTTTTGCCTTGTCTCTGTTGTTGTATCTCTTTAATATGGGTGAAAATTGTGAAATTCCAATAAAAATACTGTAAAAAAAATTAAAAAAAACACCCTCCAAAGTTATGGCCATGGCCGCTGTACTTCTTAATGACCAAGCCCAAAAATGAGGCCAAATCAGGAAGTTCATCCCCCCACTCTTAAAGGGGGGCTGAACTTCCTGATTTGGCCTCGTTTTTGGGCTTGGCCATTAAGAAGTAATGACCAAGTGCAGGTGATATTGCTGCATCTTATGACTCTTTGGGTTGGGCAGAATGCATATTTTCATATCGGAGCAGCATGTGTAGAGTCTGCAGTCACTAGGGCAACGGGCCTGCCTTATCTGCTTGGAGAAGATGGGGGGGAAGCAGACAGGCGGAGAACAGAGAGACAAACTAAAGATCAAGATAGGAGTGGCAGCTGTACAGACAAGTCATCCAAAGGGCTTTGAACTTCTCAAACACGGCGGAAAGCCAACAATATGGTGTCGTCACCTTATTAATTCATCTGCTTACTTAGATAACGAGCAAGTTCAACATAGGGAACGCTGAATTCTGCATTTTTCCACACAGGAAACAAAGAACGTAATAGAAATATCTTGCAGCGTTTTATTAACGCAGATCTAAAATGGTTCTTATGGTAATTTCTGCTCGGCATCACTCATTTTGTGCTTCAGTTTCACTTCACTCGGATGACAAGTAACGAACGTGCATTCTAACAGCAGACAGCTACACACCAGTCAGCACTACTTTTCCCTTGGTGTAGCCAAGACGCAAGATTAACTTGAAGCAAAACAATAGGAAATGTAGTTCACTACATTCCTTCTATGGTAAACATACGAAACATGACGGTAATGCATCGTTTTTTGAAAAACATACCTTGCTTTTTCATTTACTTGTGTGGCTGCTAGCCAAATAGTGTTGCACTTCTGTTAACTGATGAATTATGCCGTTTTCTGCCAAATGTGTCTCAATGTATTTTCTGTGAAGGCAAACGTTGGACGTTCATGATCACGCTATTGAAGCAAAATAAAAAAATCTTTCCTTTCAATATAAAAAGCGACTCATCAATACACAGCTGGACTCACCTGCTCCCGCTTTCTCCCGTTGTGCAATTTACAAACACATGACTGGCTCAACTTCAAATAAAGTGACAGGTGAAATGAAGAACGCGATCTGCTTTCTCTCCTAACATATTGCGCAAGTTGATTGCAGGTATTTACTTAAAGTAACAACAAATATTCAAATGTATTGAGAAACGTCAAATAAATTGATTCAATGGTATTGAATACATTTTTTTTTAAAACCCATTTTTTTAACTAGGAAAGTCAGTTAAGAACAAATTCTTATTTTCAATGACGGCCTAGGAACAGTTGCCTTGTTCAGGGGCAGAACGACAGATTTTTCCCTCGTGAATTTGGGGATTCGACCTTGCAACCTTTCGGTTACAAGTCCAACGCTCTAACCACTAGGCTACCTGCCGCGGTATACACGGTACACCGCCCAAGCCTAATGACTAAGACAAAATTAATATTAAATTCTTCTGAAATACTTGGTTACGGGGAAATCACACCCATTCTTGGTTAGTTCGCAATCCCTCAAAACGTGACATCATCAAATTCCCAGCATTCTATCAACTTGAACCATCAGACAGGTGAGAGAGATGTCAGAGGGAGAAAAAAATACACACTAACGTGTCTGGACAGGGCACCAACACTGCCCGTAACTAGGCTAAATAACATACTACTACTACTAGAGCCCCGTCTTGAAAACAACATAGCTGGCATTCTGCTTCAGACCAAGTTGCCAGGAAATGCCTGCCATCTTAAATATTCTACTTATATTCTTATGCAATCGCCAGCTATGTCAGGGCTTTAAATTTAAAATATCCTACTAATATGTTACTTCCATGGAACAGGCTCATGAGTCAAAACAAATAGTTGATCAAACCAGAAGAAGGAAATTATGTCCCTTGTTATAAGTGTGGCTAGAAAATTAAAATGAGCCTAATTTGCGCTCTCTCTCTCACACACTCACACACTCACACACACACAACCTGTCTGACAAGTGCAGGAATCAACAATACAGTCGAGGTGAATTACCTGTGTTGGCAAGAAAACACCTCTCCCGTCCTCCTCCCAATCCCTTCCCTCGCTCACAGCATAAAGGAGGTGCTCTCCCTCAGTGTCAGTTACCCTCTCCTGATCCCTCTACTCTAAGAAAGAGGGGGGGCTTTTAGAGTCTCACTGACCCTTATAAAAATGTAGTCACGCTTCTTGGTGAAATTGCAAATAGACTCTTAACCGTCGGCCTGGGAAGCCAGAAGAGCGCAGGGCGGAACGTTTAGTCGGCCTGCATGAGCATTACATCCAAACATCAGAGAGAGAAAGGGGAAGGCAACCGCCTGTGTGAAGCGAGTACAGTCTGAACTATAGTCCCTCATTGCAGGGCTATTCTTAGTGATGACTCGACTCCCACTCACTCACTTCACAGTCAGCATGAACTGATGTGGCCTGCATGTTCCAATACTGTAGAAACATATTGCCTTGGTTGAGGTAGTGTAGGCCTAAACACTGATCTGACGAGGTTGAATAGGTGAAACCAACAACCTTTATTTCAAGGGTAATTGGATCGAGGAACAATGCGTTCACTGGGACCCTGTACCACAGCAGTGAGAGGCTGCTCTTCTCACCGTGTCAGTCTAAGGACAGAAACAAGATAATGTCTGGGTGTGGTCGGCAGGAAGTAAGACAGCGCCGCTCAACCCCTCTTTCCGGTAATCACAGTTCACAAATTGGCCATGTTGCGGTATGGTGACAATGCTGCTAGCTGTATTAATGCTCATAACCTACTGTGTGGAGTAGAGTGCACACTGACATTATCATCCCCTTGAGGGATGTTTGATGGTGGTATAATGCATCAAGCGAAGCGTTTCAACAGACTGGGTAGCGTAGGCCTACAGAGTCTTGACTATAGACAGAGGAATTACAGTCCTCCCAACAGAAGAATACGTTACCTTGTCTAGTTGCTCATCTTTTACAGTTGGCCTACTTTCTGACGCTTTAGTTCGCTACCTAGAACGGCACCTAGAGGCTTTAGTAAAACAAGGGAGGTATGTTCACAGCGACTCTACTTCCTCTCATGTCTCACTGGCTAACCACAGACAACTTCTCCTGCGAGGTAAACGGTTCCACATTGGCAAACAGGAGTCAGCCTAACTAGGACAGTCTACGGTATGTGGGCTTAACGAGCCACCGACAGAACATAGGACTTTCAACCTGAGTTTCCCCAACCGCACAAGGGCAACAACAGGCCCTCATAGGTTTACAAGCTAAAACATGACCCTATCAAGCCTGTGTGGTAAGGGAGTGCGCCTAGGCCACTCGACACAGGCTTGATAGGGTCATGTTTTAGCTTGTAAACCTATGAGGGCCTGTTTGTTGCCCTTTTACGGTTGGGGAAACTCAGGTTGAAAGTTTAAGTTAGACAGGTGAGATTTGGAGAATTTGTTTGGAGAATGAAAGTGGTCACTGGTTCGTCAGTTGCTCATTGTTTTGTAAACTTGCTGTATCTGTGCATCATTTTATGCTTTCCTGTCATTCAACACTTGGCTAAGTAGTAAGCACCCTTATCGTGGTCTATAGAGCTACTCTAATGAAAACAAACAGCCATAGAGATTCGATCTCTAGGTTTCCTTGGCTTTCCTTATCAAGACTGATCTATATTTTGTGACAGGCGGTTGTTTTGATTGGAGAGTTAGCCTCATTTCAGGTCGAAGTTTATCATGTCCCAACAGCTGTGGTATGCTGGGAACAAAGGGGTGTTGTTTGGCTAGCACAGCTGCAGGTGGGAATGAAGGAGTGGGCAGTGCCAGTGGACTGTCTGTCCTTTAGTGGTAGCCTGTCTGTCCTAGTCTTTTTTCCCCATGCATAGAAACCTATAGAAGCTAAATTATTTAGGCGGGGGGGGGGCAATAGAGCAAGGTGAGGAGTGAGGTACACCATATCGTAGTGGTAGGAAAACACTGGCATGTCCAAAGGAACAGCAAGCTTGACTCATTGAGTAAATAGTTGACACCTGTAAAACCCATTTAAAAAAAAAAAATAGAAATGAGTGCAAATGAATTACTGCATATTTGCATAGGTTTAATAGAACTGCAAACAGATGACAGGCAGTTGACAGACTGACTCACTGTCCTATGAATACAATCTTAGGTATTCTCACTGTTACCAGAGCCAAGAATAAAGTGGCGGTCATGTTTGAACCAAAACAGTCCTATGCTATGGACATTGGTCTTGAGGGCAAGATTGTTGTAATTTTGGTCATGAATTAATCCAAGTCACAACTCCATGCCCCACCCCTCCCAAAAGAGACAATTACTCATTGATGAAACCCTACTCTAACGGCGACTCAAAACTATCTCAACCTGTGAGCCGGAGAGACACGCCTTGCTCCTTAGTCCCTACCAACTCCTACTCTTTCCTTAAAATACATTTAAAAAACAAGATCAGCTTTAAAAATATTTGTCAGTTTCTCCCTCATGATACAAAATCAGTTATTAGCATAATGTCTTGTTACTTTTTAAACTAGATTCATATCATACATCACATTCACATATACAGTACCAGTCAAAAGTTGACACCTACTCATTAAAGGGTTTTTATTTTGACCATTTTTTACATTGCAAAATAATAGTGAAGACATCAAAACTATGAAATAACACATATGGAATCATGTAGTAACCAAAAAAGTGTTAAACAAAACATCTATAAAATAGCCCTAACACAGCCTGGAAGTGTGTTGGTTGGTCATTGTCCTGTTGAAAAACAAATGACAGTCCCACTAAACACAAACCAGATGGGATGGCATGTCACTGTGGGAGCAATGCTGGTTAAGTGTGCCTTTAAATTCAGTGAATTATTTAGACAGTGTCACCAGCAAAGCACCATCACACCTCCTCCACACTTCATGGTGGGAACCACACATTTGGAGATCATTCGTTCACCTACTCTGCATCTCACAAAGACACGGCGGTTGAAACCCAAAATCTCAAATTTGGACTCATCAGACCAAAGGACAGATTTCCACTGGTCTATGATTTCCATTGCTTATGTTTCTTGCCCAAGCAAGTCTCTTCTTATTGGTGTCCTTTAGTAGTGGTTTCTTCAACCATGAAGGCCTGATTCACACAGTCTCCTCTGAACAATTGATGTTGTGATATGTCTGTTACTTGAACTCTGTGAAGCATTTATTTGGGCTGCAATCTGAGGTGCAGGTAACTAATGAACTTATCCTCTGCAGCAGATTTAACTCGGTCTTCCCTTCCTGTGGTGGTCCTCATGAGAGCCAGTTTCATCATGGCGCTGGATGGTTTTTGCGACTGCATTAGAAGAAACTTTCAAAATTAGGCTTGGATCACAGTCAGCGTTCCAATTCATTACAAAGGTGTTCGATGGGGTTGAGGTCAGGGCTCTGTGCAGGTCAATCAAGTTCTTCCACACCAATTTCGACAATCCCTTTCTGTATGGAGCTCGCTTTGTGCACGAGGACACTGTCATGCTGAAACAGGAAATGGCCTTCCCCAACCTGTTGCCACAAAGTTGGAAGCACAGAATCATCTAGAATGTCATTGCATGCTGTAGCGTTAAGATTTTCCTTCACTGTAACTAAGGGGCCTCGCTCAAACCATGAAAAACAGCCCTAAACCATTATTCCTCCTCCAAACTTTACAGTTGTCACTATGTATTCGGGCAGGTTGGGTTCTCCTGGCATCTGCAAAACCCAGAGTTGTCCGTTGGAATGACAGATGGTGAAGTGCAATTCATCACTCCAGAGAAGGCATTTCTACTGCGCCAGAGTCCAAATGGCAGCGAGCTTAACACCACTCCAGCCGACATTTGGCATTGCGCATGGTGATCTTAGGCTTGTGTGCGGCTGCTCGGCCATGGAAACCCATTTCATGAAGCTCCTGCTGAACAGTTATTGTGCCGATGTTGCTTCTAGAGGCAGTTTGGAACTTGGTCGTGAGTGTTGCAACCGAGGACAGACAATATTTACACGCTACAGCACTCGGTGGTCCCGTTCTGTGAGCTTGTGTGGCCTACCACTTCGCAGCTGAGTTGTTCTTGCTCCAAGACATTTCCACTTCACAATAACAGTGCTTACAGTTGACTGGGGAAGCTCTAGCAGGGCAGACATTTTACAAACGGACTTTTTGGAAAGGTCACATCCTAGGACAGTATCACGTTGAAATTCACAGCTCTTCAGTAAGGCCAGTCTACTGTCAATGTTTCTATATTGAGATTGCAAGGATGTGTGCTTGATTGTATACACCTGTCAGCAACGGGTGTGGCTGAAATAGACGAATCCACTGCTTTGAAGGGGTGTCCACATACTTGTGTGTATGTATATATAGCTATATATTAAATCATAAGTCAAGAACTTCCCATCAGCAAGCTGACTAAACGTGAATTGTTTGTGATGGCCATGGTGAGTTTGTTTAGTTATTTCACTAGCCAATTAAACTCAAAGGCACGATTTATCCCATCGTAAACCGTGGAGTAGAGTTGAGTCGGCTACTAACTAGTTATTTCACCAACTTGTGCAGCAAATAAATTAGATGGCCAATTTGCTTGTTAGCCAACAGCTGCTTGTTTCAGTCCCTTGTATATAAAAGTAAAGATTATGATTTCATACGCGTTTAAGGTTTACAGACCCTTTCCTTCCTGGACATTGAATGGAATTAATGGCTTGGCAGCGGTTAACCAACAACACTCAAGCTAACCTAGCTAAAGTTAGTTAGCCAGCTAGTTAACCATTCATCACATGATGCTAGTTGGCAAATCAAGAGAACGTGACTTACTAGCTAGCTAGTTTAACCAACTAGTTAGCATGTACCCGTGTTATCCCCGAGTCCCTTAGCTACAATATATACGTTGACTTAAACTCAAACAGTAGCTGGCAATTCATCTTTCCCATCATATTTTGATAACATAACTAGCTGTCTAGTTAGTTATTTGGCTAGCTAACGACAGGCTACATCACCTGTAGAAGCGACACTCCTCTTTTGCTCGGGCCCTTCGAAACTCACCTTACTCCGAACGTGTCCACTATGCTTTCACCCGCTAATTCACAACGCTTGGTCGGCGTCCAGTTTTGCCACGTCTCGACTTCCCTAATCAATAAAAAATCGAATCAGAATCCAAAGCACGTCGTCGGCTTGTCTTGAAATACGTTAACTCAGATCCTGTGTTTGTTTGGTAGCTATTCCACTTTTCTTTCCTTAGCCCAGCCAAGGCAGCCTCGATGTTTCCTGACGATGCCCCTGACCCACAGAGTGCAACTTGACTGGCTAGCCTCCTCTGAGTAACTCCTCCTTTCACCTCCCCCTTCCGGGATACGAATCAGCGGGGGAGGGGGGCATGAGCAAAGAAATAGTTTTGGCTCCAAATGTAATATAATTTTTTTTTTTTTTAATTCCCCAAATACATTTTCGGATGTTGCATGAAGTTATAAGGTCTCAAACTCATTCTGAAGTTTAGAAGATTGTTTATTTTTGTAGATTTGCCTTATTTATAGTGGAACAATCATCCTATATTTATGGTACTTTTCTAATTGTACAAAACAACATTATTACAGTCTTTCAGATGCAACCACAAGAGATGATACTTTACTTGATTTAGTGCTTGGCAATTACTAGCTGTATTAATATCATGATAGTTTAAGGCACTCTGAAGAAAAGTCTTACAATAGATTGCTTTACCTGCTCATTTCGCCCCCACAGGATTGATTAAACATTGCTACATAAGCAAACAAAATATCATAGAAAAATCAATAGGAATGTGTTTTTTCTTTTTTTGCGATGAAGTTGTACATAATGGTAAAATGTAGTGTTTGCTCTTCATAGACTCATGACCCGAGCTCCTTGTGAGGGAGTTGTGATGTAGAAAGTTGGGGATCCACTGTATCGCTCCTGTAGAGAGAAATCCAAAGCTAATGAGTTATTTGATTTGCTTTTGAGTTCATTCAAAATATTGAAAACAGTAATGTAAGGATAAAAGTGAGGCCATCATCACCCTATTGCTTGCACATACATGTTTCCTTCAGGATCTGCAAACAAAGCTGCATTGGGGACTGAATAGATGGATAAGAGGAAGAGACTAGCTGTTTTCCAACCAGGCATCTTTCCTCTTCCATACTGATATTTTCCTCACATACTTCCTCCTTCCTCCGTTCTAAAATTACACATCACATCCCCCTTCCTCCTACAGTACAGTACTGACAAAATGTCAGTACAGACGCCCTATCCCCTCTGGACAAGAGGAATACCTAGTTGAGAATGCTGTTCATTGACTACAGCTCAGCATTCAACACCATAGTACCCTCCAAGCTCATCATTAAGCTCGAGGCCCTGGGTCTGAACCCCGCCCTGTATAAGTGGGTCCTGACCTTCCTGATGGGCCGCCCCCAGGTGGTGAAGGTAGGAAACAACATGTCCACTTCGCTGATCCTCAACACTGGGGCCCCACAAGGGTGCGTGCTCAGCATGCATGCCTCCAACTCAATCATCAAGTTTGCAGACGACACAACAGTAGTAGACCTGATTACCAACAATGACGAGACGGCCTACAGGGAGGAGGTGAGGGCCCTGAGTGTGTGGTGCAAGGAAAATAACCTCTCACTCAACGTCAACAAAACAAAGGAGCTGATCGTGGACTTCAGGAAACAGCAGAGGGAGCACCCCCCTATCCACATGGAAGGGACAGCAGTGGAGAAGTTGGAAAACTTGAAGTTCCTCGGCGTACACATCACGGACAAACTGAAATCGTCCACCCACACAGCCAGTGCGGGGAAGAAGGCGCAAAAGCGCCTCAGGAGGCTGAAGAAATGTGGCTTGGCACCTAAAACCCTCAAACTTTTACAGATGAACAATTGAGAGCATCCTGTCGGGCTGTATCACCGCCTGGTACGGCAACTGCACCGCCCGCAACCGCAGGGCTCTCCAGAGGGAGGTGCGGTCTGCCCAACGCATCACTAGGGGCAAACTACCTGCACCACCCGATGTCACAGGAAGGCCAAAAAGATCATCAAGGATAACAACCACCCGAGCCACTGCCTGTTCACCCCGCTATCATCTAGAAGGCGAGATCAGTACAGGTGCATCATAGCTGGGACCAACAGACTGAAAAACAGCTTCTATCTCAAGGCCATCAGACTGTTAAATAGCAATCACTAGCACAGAGGCTGCTGCCCTTTATACAGTTGAAGTCGGAAGTTTACATACACCTTAGCCAAATACATTTATACACACTTTTTCACAATTGCTGACTTTTAATCCATGTAAACAATCCCTGTCTTAGGTCAGTTAGGATTACCACTTTATTTTAAGAATGTAAAATGTCAGAATAATAGTAGAGAGAATGATTTATTTCAGCTTTGATATCTTTCATCACATTCTCAGTGGGTCAGAAGTTTACATACACTCAATTGGTATTTGGTAGCATTGCCTTTAAATTGTTTAACTTGGGTCAAATTTTTTGGGTAGCCTTCCACAAGCTTCCCACAATAAGTTGGTAAATTTTGGCCCATTCCTCCTGACAAAGCTGGTGTAACTGAGTCAGGTTTGTAGGCCTCCTTGCTCGCACACGCTTTTTCAGTTCTGCCCACAAATTTTCTATGGGATTGAGGTCAGGGCTTTGTGAAGGCTACTCTAATACCTTGACTTTGTTGTCCTGAAGCCATTTTGCCACAACTTTGGAAGTATGCTTAGGGTCATTGTCAATTTGGAAAACCCATTTGCAACCAAGCTTTAACTTTCTGACTGATGTCTTGAGATGTTGCTTCAATATATCCACATAATTTTCCGTCCTCATGATGTCATCTATTTTGTCAAGTGCACCTGTCCCTCCTGCAGCAAAGCACCCCCACAACATGATGCTGCCACCCCCGTGCTTCACGGTTGGGATGGTGTTCTTTGGCTTGCAAGCCTCCCCATTTTTCCTCCAAACATAACGATGGTCATTATGGCCAAACAGTTCTATTTTTGTTTCATCAGACCAGAGGACATTTCTCCAAAAGTACAATCTTTGTCCCCCTGTGCAGTTGCAAACTGTAGTCTGGCTTTTTAATGGGGGTGTTGGAGCAGTGGCTTCTTCCTTGCTGGGCGGCCTTTCAGGTTATGTCGATATAGAACTCGTTTAACTGTGGATATAGATACTCGTGCACCTGTTTCCTCCAGCATCTTCACAAGGTCCTTTGCTGTTGTTCTGGGATTGACTTGCACTTTTCGCACCAAAGTACGTTCCTCTCTAGGAGACAGAACGCGTCTCCTTCCTGAGCGGTATGATGGCTGCGTGGTCCCATGATGTTTATACTTGCGTACTATTGTTTGTACAGATGAATGTGGTACCTTCAGGCGTTTGGAAATTGCTCCCAAGGATGAACCAGACTTGTGGAGGTCTACATTTCTTTTTCTAAGGTCTTGGCTGATTTCTTTTGATTTTCCCATAATGTCAAGCAAAGAGACACTGAGTTTGAAGGTAGGCCTCGAAATACATCCACAGGTACACCTCCAATGATGTCAATTAGCCTATCAGAAGCTTCTAAAGCCATAATTTTCTGGAATTTTCCAAGCTGTTTAAAGGCACAGTCAACTTAGTGTATGTAAACTTCTGACCCACTGGAATTGTGATACGGTGAATTATAAGTGAAATAATCTGTCTGTAAACAACTGTTGGAAAAATGACTTGTGTCATGCACAAAGTAGATGTCCTAACTGACTTGCCAAAACTATAGTTTGTTAACAAGAAATTTGTGGAGTGGTTGAAAACAAGTTTTAATGACTCCAACCCAAGTGTATGTAAACTTCCGACTTCAACTGTACAGAGACTTGAAATCACTGGCCACTTTATTAATGGAACACTAGTCACTTTAATAATGTTTACATATTTAGCATTACTCATCTCATATGTATATACTGTATTCTATTCTACTGTATCTCAGTCTGTCGCGCCGACATTGCTCGTCCAAATATTGATATTCTTTATTCCTTTACTGTAGATTTGTGTATTGTTGTGAATTTCTTAGATATTACTTGTTAGATCTTACTGCACTGTTGGAGCTAGAAACAAGTATTTCGCTACACCCGGAATAACATCTGATAAATATGTGTATGTGACCCATAACATCTGTTAAATAGGTGACCAATAACATCTGCTAAATATGTGTATGTGACCAATACCATTTGATTTGAGGAACTTGAACCAGTCTGACTGATAGGGGGTTCAGGGAGAAATACCTTTTCATTTAGTAGTGTTTATTAAATTGATGAGCTGAAAACATATCTACAGACGGATCAGTTTATTACACTGTTACACTGTTTTACAAAACAGTACCAACAAATGTACTCATACCCGCTCTGTGGAATGGTCGGATCACCCCTCCTACCAACGCAGCACACTCTCTCACAGACAATCCACAAACTCTAACACACCCTGTCTCCGTCTCTCTCTTTAAGAAATGCACTGATCATCGACAGGATGAGCAGACAACCATTCCTTATTGTTGGGGACAGGGTCTATTCTGTAAAACCAGATGAAGGCCTACCCTACAGTTTAGAACAGACTCCACAGCAGGGCTACTGAGGTCAGAGTTCGTTAGAGGGTTCAGATGGCAGGATCAGTCTCAGCTTCACATCAAAGAGAGGATTGTAAACATCATAGATCGACCTTTCCAATGTTAGTAAAGTCTGTTAGTTATAGACCATTCATAAGCAGTAATTTTCAGTAGATTGGAAACAATATAGGGTGACCTTTGTTATTTTAGTAAGTCTATGACTGGTGGTTCAGTGGTGAGCTGGAATGAGCTATATCACTACCGTACAAGCTGTAGAGTACGGCAGTTCAAAATGTCCACGGGGTCAGGGGTCACTGAGTCGACCCTAAAACCCTCCGCCAGAGACATCGTCAGCAGCTCCTCCACAAACCCGCGCATGTCTTTGACCTCACAGGGGCTGCGGCGCGGGATGATGACATCACAGAGGTCCCCAGAGTGGGTCTGTGTGGCCCAAGAGTCCGAGACGACGAGTCCTCGGTACTGCTGTTTCTCATACTGGTCCTGGGGAAGTTCGTCTGGCCGGGGAACCCACTCCAGTTTGAGCCGGTTGTGGCGCTGGTCACTGGGGAGAGGGGAGGTAGGACCCTGGGTGGTACGGTAGGAGAAACGCTCACAGAGGACAACCAGAAAGGCACGCCAGGTACAGAAGATTTCGGCGGTGAGGATGCGCACTGAGCATGTGCGGAGTTCATAGTTCTCGGGAGCACGGCGTAGGTTGAAGTGTAGCACACGCACCTGAAATGAGAACGACAGGTTGATGCTGAAGTGCTAATGTGGAGGCACACCCACGTTCCACATTAACCAACCCACATGCACACACGCATGCTTACACTACAACGCTAGCAAACACGCAAATAAATACACACACACACCTGGCAGTCCACATCCACCAGCAGCATGGCTCCTCTGGGTGCGTCTCTCAGGCTGAGCGGTCCGGCCTCGACGCGCCGCCGTATCTCATCCAGTAGGGGGCGTATCTGGAAGAAATCTGCCTCCCTCCTCAGCAGCCTCATCTCAGAGAACCCCTCCGGCAGATCCAGGGAGCTGGAACGCAGGAAGTTCAGGATATAGCGGAAAACTTTCCCATCGCGGTCGATGAACACATTTCCCCGTTTGTCCCGGAGCGTGGAGATCTGTCCGGTGAACATAGCCCCCAGCATGGAGTCTTGGTAGCGTGTCAGAGTGTCCAGGGTCGTGGTGTAGATCTCCCCGCCAACGTTGAGAGACACGGGGTCCGACAGGGAGTTACTGTTGCTGTTAGTGTTGCTGTCCGGGGAGTTTAGGTTCAGCATCCTCAGGCACTGAGGCGACCTCTGCTCAGGTTAGAACACTCTGGATTGGAAGTGGTGGAACTCTTGTGGAACACTCCTGTTTTTGTCTCTTTCTATGGAATGCAGTGCTGTTTCAAGTGTCTTTTGTATCCTGAAGACACTTTTGTTTCAGAGGTGAAAGGTCGAATCTGTATCTGGGATATGAGCGACTCACAAAAAGACCCAAGAATGATGAGAAGACAAAAAGATCTGAAAATATAGTCTCAGTGGGTCTGGAAGCTGGATCTGTAAAAAGCCGGTGTTCTGCGCAGGTCGATTTTATCTATCAGTAGTTCTGTTTCTTCATGGTGTTGTGCTGTTTAGGATTCCTGTCAGTGAGCCGAGGCCTGGCTAGTTGCATAAGGCTGTTTGTTTCAGAGCTGCTGGCAGCGGGAGACAAGGACAGCGAGGCGACCGGACTCGAATGCTAATAAAGGGACGCTGCTAGCTTTTATTCTCCTGCCGTAACCCATACTCAGTGCTCTCACACACACAGACAGGGGTGCGTGCACAAACACACACACACACACTCTCTCTCTCTCTCTCTCTCTCTCTCAGGGCTGTCCGGGCAAGACACAGCCCAGGGTCCGAGCAGTTTGTCTTAAAGTGACAGAAGAGATTCTAAAAGCGCTTTTATCCACAGTGATTAGTTTGGGCAAGCTTGTCACCAAGTCCCCTTCACACAGTGTGTGTGTGTGTGTGTGTCAAATAAAATGTTAATGGTCACATACTCATATTTAGCAGATGTTATTGCGGGTGTAGCGAAATGCTTGTGTTCCTAGCTCCAACAGTGCAGTAGTATCTAACAATTCACCTGCCGTGTGTGTGTGTGTGTGTGTGTGTTCTTCCTCACCTGTATGTTCTGCATGGTCCTGTCTATGGCTTCAGCCTGCAGTAGTGTGACAGTACATCCTCCAAACCCTCCCCCTGTCATCCTGCTGCCAAACACACCCTCCACCTCCATGGCTGCAGACACCAGCTCATCCAGCTCCTTGCAGCTCACTTCAAACAAGTCCCTGACAGTAGGGAACACATTACCGAGGGATGCATTTCTATCATGGTTTTCATGCATTAAAAAAATATTTGGGACATTAATACATTGACTGCATTGAGGATTTCTTTGAGGGTGGTCTCTATTCACCTGAGTGAGTTGTGGCTTTCCACCATGAGTTTGCCAAACTCTTTGTATTCCCCTTTCTTCAGGGACTCTGCTGCCTGGGCCGTCCGCGCTATCTCCTCGATTACATGACGAGCCCTTCGATAGGTCTCATCGTCCAATCGGCTCTTAGCATCTGGAACAATGGGGGGGATCACAAGAAATATCAGGACACAATGATTGTATTAGACTAGAACATCCTCTCGTTCTTACCCTCCAGGTCCTTCAGTGTGGCATCTCTCAGGCTGGCCTTTTCCAAGATGGCAGCTGCCTCCTCACACTGTCGTCGTCTGCTAGGGTACTCGCTGCCCGTCAGAGAATGCTTCACGTTCGAGTTACTGATGAGGATGACAAGGCCTGGGTCTGACAGAGGGACAGGAGTGGCCTCCAGGGACCTGGGCGGACAACAGCAGCGTATTACACAGTAAAAAGACAGTAACAACCCTTTTAAGTACAGTGTTAGCATTACTTTACCATGAGCCTATAGCCTTTAGCATTAGCCATAACACTTGAGCCTATAACCAGGCCTGTTACCTGCAGTCTATGAGTAGAGCATGAGCCTCCCTGCCCAGCACGGAGACAAACTGGTCCATGATGCCGCAGGGCACACCTGCATGGGTGTGTTCTGCCTTCTGGCACGCCACTGCCTTCGCCACCTTGTCCCCGTCATCTGAGGAGGGTAGTGGGATGGCATTATGACATGTAGCCTCACTCACAGACTATTGGATGTCACCCAAATATAGTCCACTCACCTGGCTTGAGCTGCTGTAGGAATGTGTACATGGCTACCTCTAGAGAGGCTGAGCTGGACAGACCGCCTCCTAGAGGGACACTACTGGCTATCACTGCCCTGAACCCTGGGACTGGAGGAGCTGAAGGGAGGGATGGGGAGAGAGAGCGGACGGAGAGAGACAGAGAGATAGAGATAGAGAGAGGGGGGAGACAGAGAGTGAGAGGTATAGAGAGGGAGAGAGAGAGAGAGAGGGGGAGACAGAGTGAAAGATATATATAGAGAGAGGGGGGAGACAGAGAGTGAGAGAAAGGGGGGAGAGAGAGAGACAGAGAGTGACACAACACATCACATTTCAACAGTACTCATGATGTGATACATTAGGTATTGCTTTCCATTCACCTCTGTAGTGCTGCACCACTCCTTTGACATAATTGGCCCAGCTGGGTTTCCCAGGAGACAGAGGAGCCTTGTCATTGGGCAAGTCAAAGTCCACTCTCCTGGGCTCCTCCACATCTTTAGCAGCAGTAATGATGGAGGCACTCTGGCCAGAGGTCCTACTGCCAACCACCACCGTCACCATGGGCAGAGCCTGGCACAAGGATGAAAGAGATACCGCATTGGAGATATGTGACTGACTGATGAGTGCTTCTGGGCTGGGGATCTGTAAAACCATGTTCACTAAATAGTACCCGCAAAACACCACTGTTGACGTTGAGACTGAAGAGGCGACTCTGGGATGCTGGCCTTCTAGGTAGAGTTGCAAAGAAAAAGTCATATCTCAGACTGGCCAATAAAAATAAAAGATTAAGATGGGCAAGAGAACACAGACACTGGACAGAGGAACTCTGCTTAGAAGGACAGCATCCCGGAGTCGCCTCTTCACTGTTGACATTGAGACTGGTGTTTTGCGGGTACTATTTAATGAAGCTGCCAGTTTAGGACTTGTGAGGCGTCTGTTTCTCAAACTAGACACTAATGTACTTGTCCTCTTGCTCAGTTGTGCACCGGGGCCTCACTGCTCTTTCTATTCTAGTTAGACCCAGTTTGCGCTGTTCTATGAAGGGAGTAGTACACAGCATTGTACAAGATCTTCAGTTTCTTGGCAATTTCTCACATGGAATAGCCTTCATTTCTCAGAACAAGAATAGACTGACATGTTTCAGAAGAAAGTTCTTTGTTTCTGGCCATTTTGAGCCTGTAATCGAACCCACAAATGCTGATGCTCCAGATACTCAACTAGTCTAAAAAAGGCAAGTTTTATTGCTTCTTAAATCAGCACAACCGTTTTCAGCTGTGCTAACATAATTGCAAAAGGGTTTCTAATGATCAATTAGCCTTTTAAAATGATAAACTTGAATTAGCTAACACAACGTGCCATTGGAACACAGGAGTAATGGTTGCTGATAATGGGCCTCTCTACGCCTATGTAGATATTCCATTAAACAATCAGCCGTTTCCAGCTACAATAGTCATTTACAACATTAACAATGTCTACACTGTATTTTTGATCAATTTGATGTTATTTTCATGGATAATTTTTTTTCCTTACTTTCAAAAACAAGGACATTTCTAAGTGACCCCAAACTTCTGAACTGTAGTGTCCATCTCCAATGTCTCCTTTGCTTCTGGGCTGGGGATCTGTAAAGCCTGTAAATGTACATCTCCAATGTCTCCTGACCTACATACAATGACCCTGTACTAATCAAATAATAACCACAAACAGTACCAGTCAAAAGTGTGGACACACCACCTCATTTAAGTTTTTTTCGTAATTTTTTTACATTTTTTACATTGTAGAATAATAGTGTAGACATCAAAACTATGAAATAACACATATTATGGAATCATGTAGTAACCCAAAAAAGTGATAAACTAATCAACATATATTTGAGATTCTTCAAAGTAGCCACCCTTTGCCTTGATGACCGCTTTGCAAACTCTTGGCATTCTCTCAACCACCTTCATGAGGTAGTCACCTGGAATGCATTGATTGATTGGCTCAAATGCATTAAGAAGGAAAGACATTTCACAAATTAACATTTAACAAGGCACATGTGTTAATTTGTGAAATGTCTTTCCTTCTTAATGCATTTGAGCCAATCAGTTGTATTGTGACAAGGTAGGGGTGGTATATAGCCCTTTGGTAAAAGACCAAGTCCATATTATGGTAAGAACAGCTCAAATAAGCAAAGAGAAGCGACAGTCCATCATTACTGAAAGACATGAAGGTCAGTCAATCCGGAACATTTTAAGATCTTTTAAAGTTTCTTCAAGTGCAGTCGCAAAAACCATCAAGTGCTATGATGAAACTGGTTCTCATGAGGACCGCCACAGGAAAGAAAGACCCAGAGTTACCTCTGCTGCAGAGGATAAGTTCATTAGAGTTACCAGCCTCAGATTGCAACCTAAATAAATGTTTCACAGAGTTCAAGTAACATCTCAAAACTGTTTAGAGGACACTGCATGAATCAGGCCTTTATGGTCAAATTGCTGCAAAGAAACCACTACTATAGGACACCAAAGAAGAGAATTGATTGGGCCAAGAAACACAAGCAATGGACATTAGATCGGTGGAAATCTGTCCTTTGGTCTGTTGAGTCCAAATTTGAGATGGTTGGTTCCAACCGCAGTGTCTTTGTGAGATGCAGAGTAGTTAGACGGATGATCTCATGTGTGGTTCCCTCCTTGAAGCATGGAGGAGGAGGTGTGATGCTGTGGGGGTGCTTTGCTGGTGACACTGTCTGTGATTTATTTAGAATTCAAGGCACACTTAACCAGCATGGCTACCACTGCATTCTGCAGCGATATGCAATCCCATCTGGTTTGCGCTTGAGCCTGCCTGCCCAGCACAAACGATCATTTGTTTTTCAACAGGACTATGACCCAAAACACACCTCCAGGCTGTGTAAGAGCTATTTGACCAAAGAGAGTGATGGAGTGCTGCATCAGATGACCTGAACTCCACAATCACCTGACCTCAACCCATTTGAGATGGTTTGGGATGATGCATCCAACAAGTGCTCAGCATATGTGGGAACTCCTTTAAGACTGTTGGAAAAGTATTCCTCATGAAGCTGGTTGAGAGACTGCCAAGAGTGTCATCAAGACAAAGGGTGGCTACTTTGAAGAATCTCAAATATAAAATATATTTTGATTTGTTTAACACTTTTTTGGTTACTACATGATTCCCTATGTGTTATGTCATTTTTTTTGACGTGTTCACTAATAGTCTACAATGTAGAATAATAAAATAAAAAAATAAAGAAATTAAAGAAAAACCCATGAATGATTAGGTGTATCCAAACTTTTGACTGATACTGTACTTCAGCTGTCAATGCAAACGGCAGGGATTTCATGAATCTGTGCACCCAGTGTGGACTGGACTATATAAGTGACACTTTACAGTCCTAAATAAACAACCATTGATATCATAAACACAACTTTCATGACATTATTACCATAGGGAGGACGAATCCTTGGTTGTAGTCGATGTGCTCCCCTATCAGGTTGACCCTGCCTGGGGCACACACTGCCACCTGTGGACCATCTCCCCCGAAGCTCTGCTCGTACACACGTCGAGCCTCGGCAACCAACTCGGACACACTCGGGACTGGACTGGCCATGAATGGAGCAGACGGGTAGAGTAGACAAATCACGAATTCAGAGTCCAAAATCCAGCAGCAGCACTTTGTAATCTTCAACCATTCGAATCTTACGTGAGGTTCTAAGTTTGAGATACCGTTTGAATCACGATAAATAATAGTGTATTACAAGTTTTAAAAACGAATAAACCTTTCTTGGAGTTGGATTAACGTTGCAATAAAATTGTGATAAAATGACATGTGTCAGCTGACTCACTTCCTGAATTGGGCTGGTTTGTTTTTACCCTACGATTGGCTTAGAAAGGTCACATGACACTGTCAGCTGCGTCCCTTCCCTAAAACCAATGTACAAGGAAATAGACAACGTTTAATTGAAATGACTAGTAAACGTCTACAATACAAAATACATTGGACAAGGGTGGATTTTTTTTCCGGTGAAATAGATTATGTGACAAACAGCGCATGGAAACGCTTTTTATGTACAAATATTTTAATGAATAATCATCATGTCGAAGTCATTGGACTCACATAATGCTATGTTAAATTGTTCTCGCTACAACCATCCCTTTTTATGTAGAATGCGCATATCTTTTTGTGCTAATGTTATACTTTTCTCTTAAAAATCTTTCAACTAGTGGATGAAATCTAGCCATTGATAACTAACAGGCCCAGCACTGTAAACTTTTGCAGTGGTGTAAATCTAGTACTCAAAACTTCCGTTGTTAAAACAGCTGGGGGATTAGCTCAAATGGTAGAGCGCTCGCTTAGCATGCGAGAGGTAGCGGGATCGATGCCCGCATCCTCCAATACTTTTCGCAGCAACTCCCGAGATATTAAAGGCAACGTGTATACATATCCAGTATTCGTGTAGTGAATATTTATTATCCAATACAATGCATGTTCAACACGTTTCCATGCCTTCCCTCGATCTCTCAGTAGAGGGCGGTATGTTCTCATCCAACTAGAGATAACTGTCAAAATAAAGGAAACACTTGAGTAAATGAGTGATAAAAAGCATATTGTCACTGCACTCTATACTCCTCTGTAAATTGGTAATCTCTGTATACACGTCACAAGACCCACTGGTTGACGCTTATTTATAAAACCCTCTTAGGCCTCACTCCCCCCTATCTGAGATATCTACTGCAGCCCTCATCCTCCACATACAACACCTGTTCCGCCAGTCACATTCTGTTAAAGGTCCCCAAAGTACACACATCCCTGATTCGCTCCTCTTTTCAGTTCGCTGCAGCTAGTGACTGGAACGATCTGCAACGAACACTCAAACTGGACAGTTTTATCTCAATCTCTTCATTCAAATACTCAATCATGGACACTCTTACTGACAGTTGTGAATCCTTTGCGTGATGTATTGTTGTCTCTACCTTCTTGACCTTTGTGCTGTTTGACTGTGCCCAATAATGTTTGTACCATGTTTTGTTGCTACCATGTTGTTGTCATGTTGTGTTGCTACCATGTTGTGTTGTCATGTGTTGCTGCCTTGCTATGTTGTTGTCTTAGGTCTCTCTTTATGTAGTGTTGTGTTGTCTCTCTTTATGTAGTGTTGTGGTGTCTCTCTTGTCTTGATGTGTGTTTTGTCCTATATTTATATTTTTAAATCCAGGCCCGGCCCCGCAGGAGGCCTTTTGCCTTCTGGTAGGCCGTCATTGTAAATAAGAATTTGTTCTTAACTGACTTGCCTAGTTAAATAAAGGTTAAATAAATAAAATAAATATTGAAAGCAGGTGCTTCCACATAGGTGTGGTTCCTTAATTAAGTAATTAAAACATAATAACACCATGCTTAGGGTCATGCATAAAACTGGCTACAATGGCTAGAAGAAGCGATCTCAGTGATTTTGAAAGAGGGGTCTCAAAGGAGCATAGGGGGTTTAAGTAAAAATACTTTAAAGTACTACTTAAGTTGTTATTGGAGGTATCTGTACTTTACTTTACGATTTATATTTTTGACAATTTTTACTTCACTACATTCCTAAAGACACGTATGTACCTTTTACTTCATACAATTTTCCTGACACTCAAAAGTACTCGTTACATTATGAATGGCTAGAATGACAGGAAAATGGTCCAATTCACGCACGTATCAAGAGAACATCCCTGGTCATCCCTATTGCCTCTGATCTGGCGGACTCACTAAACACACATGCTTTGTTTGTCTGTGTTGGATTGTGCCCCTGGATATCCGTGAATAAAAAAACAAGAAAATGTTGCCAACTGTAGAGCCTGTGCAATTTCAACCAGTGTTGATCATTCAGGCCAATATCAAGTGTATTTGTTTTATTATAAACAATTGGTTCATGACCAACCCTTCAAAGATGTATGATTTAAAGTCGGAAGTTATTGCACAAAATAAACAAATAATATATATTCAAGGAGATGGAGAAAAGGAGAGAGAAGGGAGGAGAAGTGCTGAAATTAGGTCCC